>NW_028282927.1:0-35389 GCF_059751285.1 Brachycentrus maculatus | reverse complement strand
TGTATAAAATTGGAAAAGAAGCTTGCATACATTTAGAAATAAAAGCTCTCCAATTAAACAAAGCTTACTCAAATTGATATGAATAGTCATATAAATTATATTAGATATAAATTATAACCTAACTAACTCAACTATGTACTACCTATCACGTCGCTCTGCAAGGTAAACAGAGAGAACGGAACGTAATACCAACCTGTTTTGCATACAATTTTCGCCTCTTCCACATTCACACGACCTCTCATTTATACACGCTGATTATTCCAACTCCTGACCTGACAACTTTCAAGTATTTTAAATACTAAATCATTCCAAGTTTTTCTAGGTCTTCCTCTCCTATTTCCAACATTAAGCCTTTATTTCTAAAGGCATTTTTTTTAGTTATATATTTTTATAATTCTGAATTTCATTTGCGATACGCAGTTAATGCCAGTGGCGAGGCACAAAACGCCGTATACCAATATTTAGAATATTCTGACATATGTATATGAAACCATATGGATGTTTTTACGTTTTGCCTCGGGTGGGGCTTTTTTCGGCAATAGGCAAAAGCGTTTTTACATATTTCCCTTTGTTTGTAAGGCTGTATAAATATCCATGGACCCCGCCCGCTGATAAGCTCCGCGAATTGAAAGTAATATGAATGCCTGCTAAATTATATTTTATATTTAACCTTTACTAGGGATATTTTTCATACGCTCATACGGACAATGAATATCCATTTTTTGGCATAAACATAAATGGTTAACTCTAATTTGCCAACGGACACTTGGCCGATAGACATTTAGCCTTATGGACACTTGGGCTACGAATATTTGGATGAACGGACACTTGACCGACGGACTTAACTTAATATTTGATGGATCTAAAATTTGGCCAAGTGACTAAATTCTTCTTTTTCTCTTCCTCTAACTTATTATTACGTATTAAAATATCTAGCCTTTCTTAAACGTAGGCTTCAAAATTATATTGAAAAGCTATATTACTCTACTTCTTTAGATGGTCACCCACACCCAATGGTGAATAGGGTACTTAATAGAAATTCCAACCTATTCACCTCACTGTACCAACATTATTTTACGTCAAACTCTTATCATTAGCAACTGTGATAAGGAAGGATTACATGAATGCATAGGACACTGCATCGAACCAACGAAGGAGAGAAGTACCAAAAAGAAAAGTGGTGTAAACGAAGTTTTATAGAATGTGCTCAAAGTATCCGCAAATTACTTTGCCCATATCAGTTGTTGTAGCCGATCGAAGCTTGAAACCTCTATCAACTAGTTCATCTGGAATTATTTGTTGGGTAATATTTTATTTGTAGGTAACTATTGATTAAAAAAAAATTTTATATAATATTGAAAGAATCATTGTAGGTACAATACATAATAATATTAATAAAATATTAACATTTGTCAATATAAAATTTTAGAAACTTTGTTACGATTTGAAAACAGTAATTTAATATTGTTGCATATAAATCTTAATAAATCGACACAAAATAGTTTTATTCATGAGATCTTTTATGGTTTCCGTTGAACCTTTTTTTTTTCAGAATGAAAAGCAACGTTACCCAAAATATAAATCAGACCTTCGTGGAGCTAAAAAAGCTCCGATCGGTTTGCGGGTCAACAACCAATTGGCATTCAAACAAAATAGTGAATACAGATTCCAACAAATTGCGAGTGTTTCATTTCGGATTTGCTCGGGAGAAACGCTAAGGCTTTGCCGGTAGTTACGAAATACAGCCTTCCAGAACGACCGTGTTTTTATACGCCGTTAAGATTGTCCCGATATCTCCCGATATCGAAGTTCATTTGGCCCTGGATAGATTCAAAACAGATCTTTACTCGGTCATAACGTTGGACTTATTACAAATTATCTGTAATCTTCAACATTGACTTAATCCGTGTAATGACTTCCATTTGAATCTCATTTTCAGATTGCTCTTTTTATTGCTATTTGAAGATGCTTTTTACGAGAAAATCTACTGGTAAGAATACGGTGAGAATAACAACGGTTCATTAATATTCTAGAATCAAATTGAATCTTTAAAACAAATAAATTCCATTTGAAATTTCAACGCACTATCTTATTTTTGAGCTTTTCCTCCCAATCATTTCCATTTTTAATAGATACCGATCACTTATATATATTTTTATACCAACATTTTGAGTGTCTCCAAATACTTGTTAACAAATCTGGATTATCTCCAATTATAGGCGTTATTTTTTAAGATGTCAACAAAGATGAAGAAGAATATTTTATATCAATAGATGTCTCTACTAACAATTCTAGTGATTCAAGTACAATGTTACGAAATTGGATTATATATATATATATATATATATATATATATATATATATATATATATATATATATATATATATATATATATATATATATATATATATATATATATATATATATATATATATATATATATATATATATATATATATATATATATATATATATATATATATATATATATAAATATATATATATATATATATATGTATATATATATATATATATATATATATATATATATATATATATATATAAATATATATATATATATATATATATATATATATATATATATATATATATATATATATATATATATATATATATATATATATATATATATATATATATATATATATATATATATATATATTTATATATATTTATATATATATATATATACATATATATATATATATTTATATTTATATATATATATTTATATATAAATATATATATATATATATATATATATATATATATATATATATATATATATATATATATATATATATATATATATATATATATATATATATATATATATATATATATATATATATATATATATAAATATAAATATATATATATATATATATATATATATATATATATATATATATATATATATATATATATATATATATATATATATATATATATATATATATATATATATATATATATATATATATATATATTTATATATATTTATATATATATATATATATACATATATATATATATATTTATATTTATATATATATATTTATATATAAATATATATATATATATATATATATATATATATATATATATATATATATATATATATATATATATATATATATATATATATATATATATATATATATATATATATATATATATATATATATATAAATATATATATATATATATATATATATATATATATATATTTTATATATATATAGAACATTCAAGAATTTGAGTAGTGTAGTTGTCAAGATGGGTGAAATTAGTAAATATTACAGGTGTATAAAGTGATCAATTTAACAAGCTTATGACGGTTGTAAGCCCTGTAAATACCTAGACATCCATATTCTTCTTTATCTATGTTGAGATGTAAAAAAAATATATTTTTATATCCATGAAAATAGTGAGGTTTATAATTGTTTTTCAGTATGGTAAGTAATAAATCTAGCATTTTTTTTAATGTTTAAATAATATCCCCATAACTTTAGTCCATTCACAAAATAACTTGTTTATTCATAATATTTTTGAGTGTGTCCAAATCAGTTGGATTATAAGTTTTGAATTTGATTTTTAATTTTTTAGTAGATTATGGAATTCTTAACGCAAATAACAAAAAAGTATATTTTACTTTTTTTTATTTAAACTCTTGAATATACCACTTCATGAGTTTTATTTATATATACGACTAGTTTCGAAAACTTACAGATGTTTTCATCTTCCGGTAAAAATTAAAACGAATTAATTAATTAATTTTTACCAGAAGATGAAAACATATGTAGGTTATCGAAACTAGTCGTATATATAAATAAAACTCAAGTGGTTTATTCAAGTGTTTAATTTAAAAAAAAAAAAAATTAATATGTCATTCCAAAAAGTTAATGTTGAATTAATAAATAATATAAGTAATATTCTAACCATTCTTGAGCTACTGATCATAAATATCAATAGATATGAAAAACATTTTTTTTTAAATCACAGTACATATGTAGAACAAATTATATATTTTTTTGCATTCAACATTTAGTATATGTATGTTTGGTATGTATATGGATGGCAATGTTTAAAGATATTTAATACAATGATTATTATTTAAATCTTTTTTGGCGTGAAATATTTGGGCTAAAGACATTGTTATGCCTTTGCTTGTTTTCGAGTGATTTCAATAATAATTATTTAGTAATCAAATACTTTGTATTTCTTATAGAAAAAGTCTCTAAAACAAAATCTTGACCAAGGATATATTTTTTAAATAAGGATATTTTTTTTAAAGCTGAGTGAATCTACATTTTTGAAGGTGTTAAATCTCATGATGTTTAACGTATTCCAACGCTTCATTCAAAAATCCATTATTGATTCGACCTATAAAGTCCTGCTACGTAAGCATGGATCACAAAAAACATGTTTTTCTAGCAAAACCGGAAAAGGAAGTGAAATATCAAAGTATTTGACGCCATTTCGATCGAAAATATAAAATGTGTTATCCATTTTCACAAACATGTAGTACCTTTGTGTGGCAAAGGTTTTTTCCACTTTAAAAAAAAACAAAACTTTGAGTTTTAACAAACTATATGTGAGTGAGCATACTATATCCGAGTAGTTTTGGCAACATGTTTTCTTCTCTTCTCCTTCTTTTTCTGCTTGGTGTAGGACTTATGGCCTGTTTTTTAAGAGGGATTAGCCTCCTGCGATGACGAATCCCAGCTTTCAATCCATCTCTTGGGTGGTGTGCACGGGAGTCATCGTCTACCTTGGCTTTGGCCGCGCAGTGCAATTTGGGGAAGTCTAGATGGTTCCATTATCCTTACATGCGCATACCATTGTGTCCTTCGTTGCTCCCCTACTTAATGACTTTTTTTATCTCGCAAGCATCTCTTATCCCGGTATTCCTTATTCTATATCGTTGACTTCTGCTAAATATGTTTTTTAAACTCTTATCGCATTTTTTCTTATTCACATCTATTAGATTGCTGCTAAAACTATCACTTTCTTAAAGTGTTAAAATATCGTCCGAAAACATTTATGAAGAAATCCAAACAACGCGTTTCAACTAGTTCTGTACTACTTTAAATTTAATTTGACCTATTATCTCCCTTTTTACATATGGAAATATGCTTTACAAATACCCTAACCACTATATTACGAAAGCGGACAAAATACGAAATTAAATTAAAATTAAATCAGTTAAAAGCAAGTGAACTCGTACGTACGCAATATGGAAATCTTCAAATAAAAATGAGAAAGATAGCGAAGAAGATAAGATAAATCCAGAAAAGACCCAAGGCTGGAATTAAAATGAAAAGATAACGCGTAAATGGCAAAGTAAATAACTTTAACGTCACTTCTTTATGGTAAAAAAAAAACAAATATTTTTTTCGGTTTTATTAACTTTATGATAACATTGGTTTTTAACTTGGTTTAAAATACGAAAGAAGTAAGTATAATCAAGGCATTATTTTGTATTTTCGCAATGTTATCATGATCGTTACTTAAATGAAGGATAGGTGATCACTTCTGCACCTCGAGGACCAGTCCAGGATAACCTTAAATAAATATAAGAGTGTAAAATCATTAATTTTTATTTTCACCATTCCACCTGGGAATCGAACCCGGACCTCCAGCACGGCAGCTACACGCAACGTGTTACACCATGGAGGTGGAAATTAAAATGTATATTTAATTATATATTATATGCATATTTATATATTTATATATATATATATATATATATATATATATATATATATATATATATATATATATATATATATATATATATATATATATATATATATATATATATATATATATATATATATATATATATATATATATATATATATATATATAAATATATATATATATATATATATATATATATATATATATATATATAAATATATATATATATATATATATATATATATATATATATATATATATATATATATATATATATATATATATATATATATATATATATATATATATAGATATATATATATATATATATATATATATTTACACATTTATATATATATATATATATATATATATATATATATATATATATATATATATATATATATATATATATATATATATATATATATATATATATATATATATATAAATGTGTTAATATATACATACATATGTATATATATATATCGGTAGTGTAAAGGCAAAGGGGTAAATCTGTCAAATTTTTCATTTTCTAAGTTTGTTCCACAAAATGTCAAAAATTGTGTACTTATAAGCAAAACACAAATGCATGATTCATAACATACAGTCAACTTTATCGCAAACAATACTTTAAAACATAGGTATCTGATTATTAGTATCGTGCCAACGATATTTATAAACATGGGTAGGTATGCAAATTCAACACGCCCAAACAAACCATCACTCTGCAAATACAAGTTGGCATAAACAAGAAAGTTAGCTAACCTAAAATGGTACACTTAATGTTTTATTCATATAATGAATAAACATTACGCGAAACATACATTTATAATTTTCTGTTTTGTTGGTAACTACCTTACAAACTTATTCCCATTGCGGAGGTTTCCTTTTTTAAAACAGCTAGCTCTCATACACGACCATAAATGTCGTTCTCAATCAAATATACACGGGGAATCGATTGAGGGCTTCTTTCAAAGAAGTCGTCCGTAATTCAGTTTTCGGATTCGATCATTTTAAGCTCATTTATATTATTTTAGCTTATTTGCTTCAGTTGGGATAGGCTAATAAGACAATAATAAGAAACTTCCGAGAGAGGCTGATGAAAAGCTCTAATATCAACATAAATATTATAGACAACATTTTGAGTGTGTCCAAATACTGGCTCACAAAATCTGGATTATCTCCAATTACAGGAGTTATTTTCATATTATTTTTTGACATCTCATCAAAGATGAAGAAGAATATGGAAGTCTGCAGGCATTTACGGGGCCGACGACCGTCATAAAAAAAAAATATATATAAATATTTATATATATGTATATATATGTATATATATATATATATATATATATATATATATATATATATATATATATATATATATATATATATATATATATATATATATATATATATATATATATATATATATATATATATATATATATATATATATATATATATATATTTGTCCGATAATCTAAACAAGGAAAATAATTAAACACGCGTTAAATAATTAATTTTATACCAGTTAAATTTGTCACATATATTTTTCAAGGACGTGACATTTTTTTTTTTTTTTTTATATTTTTCTTAAAATATGGCTTGCATTTGCCTGCCGTACTTAATAAATAAATGTTTGATCGATTTACAAAGATACAAATTAAAAGAAACAGTTTTACTTACAAGTATTTTTCGAACTCAGTATCTACGCTAAACATAAAGCCTTTTCTTGAATGTTTTTCGCAGATAATTTGTGGCACATTTTATAAACTTTATGATGCTGTTTTTGGGTGATTCCATTAGTTGTTATTTGGAGTTCCTACGCAATGCACAATAAAAATAACATTGAAGAGTTTTTAAATCATATTTTTAAATCATATTTTGTAAATTATATTTTCATATGGTGTACACTCCGTACAAGCTTTTGGTAAGGGCATGTGATTAACTACGAGTATTTTAATGTTTAAGAATAAAATAAACCCTGATGATGACAAGGTTCTTGTCGAAATCGGTTGGTTAGAGTGTATTTACAATAAAAAAGTGGTTAAAATAAAGTTGTTTAATTTTATAAAATTTATGAAGCCTTTTCACAGAAGAGACTATTGTTTGAACTCCAAAATGTTCAGATTTTTAGGGCTAGATGAAAGGGATTTTTTCACAAATTAATGCTACTGTTGCGGTGCCTTGTGACACTGATTAGTGAATAGTGTTGAAGTTCGTCGCTCCAGGACTTTACAAAGTTCACCAAATTACACAAACGAATTCCCGCAGTGCCAATTGCGGGCGAAATTAATTTCGGAGTAAATATGAAAGTTGCTCCATCTCGAATTACCGTAGTAGGTACCGGACTGGCCATTATTCTATTATATATATCTCGAAATTCCAACTATTATTATGCCGAATTTCATTGCGCAGTTTCACACTAAGAGCCATCATATTTCAAGCTGAATTTTGACCAAGACTTATCCATCACTAAGTGTATACTGAATCCAGTCACTGAACTTTGAAACGTTTTAGCTGTGAACCGACCAATAGTAACGCAGGTTTTTAAATGCAATTTTAAGTAATAAATTCGGGGAATTAATATATGTAGCACAGGAGTGAACAATCGATTTTTATACACATATTTGTTAAATTAATTATACCTTTATTACCTTTGCAAAATTTGTTATTAGAGTAAGTACGCTATAGTGAAAAAAGTCTATTCGTCTTTTAATATGTTTATTTTATTAATTTATCATAAAACGTCCCAAGAAAAGTGTGTTGTATTTACTTTTTTTCACAAATATAATATAAACATTAATCCGATGAATTTCTTGTGACTTTATTTAATTTTAATATAAAAATAAAGCAGTTGTATGAGACTACTTTTGAGTTTATTAATGTGAACACGACAAGTTTCGAGAAGTACTGTTATTCTCATTGTTAGATAAAAATACAAACATTACAAATGCACTCGTATTTTCACCTGTTTCTGACAATAATTTTCATCATTAGTTATTGAAACAAGTCATGTTTACATTCAAAAATTCAAATCAGGTGTATTTCAAGTTTTTTCTTTTTACATTGAAATCATCATTTTTTCCAAAAAATATATTGAAAAATCAATCATTACTCTTAGATAGTAATTTATACTTAAAAGTTTTAATAGCTATGAAATAATATTAAATACAAAACTAAACTTCGGTATATACTTTTCATGACATGATTTTCTGTATAGCAAATATATTACATATTTATTTTTTAGTTAAATTTTATATTACTTAAATAACTTCACTCGACGAATATTGAAATAATATAACCTTAAAAGAATATTATTTAAAAAGGTAATTTTTTTTTCGTTGAATATTTTGTTTTATTTTTTTTTAAATATATTTTACGTCAATTGTAAAACTTAATAATACGAAAAGATTTGTGTCAGTGATGGTTAGTTTTCAAACTTTGATTGAAAAACATGGCATGGGTGTGGCTTCTACTAGGTAATGTGTACGTATATTATCACGAACGGATTTGTTCACAGAAATAATCATAGGTTTTATTATTTGGTTAAATTTTTGAGGGTTGCAAGTGAAAAGTCATCCGCTGTTTCAAATTTAAATTTATCGGAGAATTTTTTTTACAACATGTCGTTTTTTTATTGAATTTAAAACATCGTGAAAAAATATTCTCTCCTAACTTTATTCCAAGTTTTTTGTTTGTTTGTTATTTCTTGATAGTAAAATGGAAAAAGTTTATTGAAATCTAGACAACTGTTGATGGAAATCTGATAATTATTACAATATATTTTAAATATTTTACTCTCATTTTAACCATTATTTTAAATAGTGACATACACTAAATAAAGTTGAAAAAAAAATGAAAGTATTAATTTAAATATGACTGCCAATTCGAATAATTTAATTGCTTCTCCATATCTTTGTAAGAAAATGTGGTTTTGACTTTGTACGAGTATTTATTAAATAATGAGATTTACGATATTTATTTTGCTAATATTAAAAAAATTATACTAGCCGTGCTTTCGTTTTCCGTAAAAATTGCGTTTTCCGTAAAAATTGCATAAACAAATCATGAAACCTTTGAAATATAAATCCATTTCTGTTGGAAAATCGATATTCCACATCTATTTTATTTTCAAACGGATGCAAATATGGATCGTTAATGGCCAATATAAAATATCCTTAATTGTTATAGCATTACTGTTATCAAATAACGCTTTTGACATTTGTCGCCAATAACCACGAACGACTACATTGTCGTTTTCCATTAAATGAAAATTCAACAATTTCCCTTTCGAATTAATGCAATGTTGTTGGGGGTTAGTTGAAATCGGTTACTGTTTTAACTGCATCCTCTATTCGTATTCATATCGCGTTCAAACTGAGGTTGCGTCGCCCGCACAAGTTAGAAACGGAAGCGGGAAGTTATTTCGGAAGTAACCACGAACGCACTTGTTGTAAGGCATTAGCTTGCGGTTAACTAACATCCTATGGCTCTAAACGCAGACCAAAGCAAGGGTAAATCCTATTACTACCGCATGTACATTTTGGCTCCTTTTCCCATTTCATTCCCCCCGGGGAATTAGAAGAAATATATTTGGCTACCTTAATACTCTATTTACACTATGCGGAGTTAAAAATCCAGGAGCATAAATTGTCTCAGGTCTAAGCGAATATTCATTTGAGAAATAAAGGGAGTAATTCCAATTAACATTTTAACCAAAATTTCTACAACTCTCTTTCAACTATTTTTTTTAAAATCTCAATTGAAAACTGGCCCTTTATGGTTGGTTTAATTTCAAATAATTGATTTTTAACAAAGTTTTTAATTCAATCAAAATTAAACCCCAAGTTACGTTCATCATTTTAAAAGAATCATATTGCTGTCGTTAAAACTACGAAACTTTTATTTGTATTTATAAAATACTATATTTAAATATATTTACACACGTATAAACGTACATTCTTCTTCATTTTCTTCTTTTGCTTTACGTTCTCTAATGTAAGATCCATATCCTTCTAATTTTGGTTTCTTCCATACTCTTGCATTTTTTACTCCCCACAGAGGCTTTATGTCGTCCGATCATGTTTGTTCTGACGCCTCTTTTATTTTCTCAAGGTCTCCATTTCAAAATTCAAGGGGTCTATATTATCAGGTATATATTAACACACATAAAATCCAGAAAAATCCTCTTTTTTATTTAATATTTTGCCTCTGTATACAAGCAGTAATAAGAAATAAATATTAATTAATATAAAATAAAACATGATAATCAATTTAGATATCGATGCTTAAAACAAGTGGTATTTTATACAAAAGTTTTAATTAACTGCCTAAAAGATTTTAACACCAACAAAGACGTGTTTTTGAACGATCTTCTATAAAGAAATTCATTAAAGATATTACTTTACTGAATAAAAAAAATATTTACACACGTCAGTGTTAGGATCAGTTAACTTAAAATCTTCTATGGGTTAAATCTTGATCGAAGTTTGGGAAAACTTATGGGATTTCGTTTTCAGCGATTTCTGTGCCACCCTTCCTTTGTTCAAACATATTTATGGGACACTTTAATAACTACGTATATTAAGTTTTTTGTATTATATCACCCAGTAGCTTTCTAAAAAGGATATGAAGAAAAAATGGATTTAAGACCTTTTTTCAATGTCACCCCGTAAAAAAACAAACTATAATATACTGGAATAAAATAAGCATTCCAACATAATTTTTTTTTGAAGATCAGATTTTTTTAAAGAAATAATTGTAGATTTTCATAAACAAGAGTTGAAAGATAATTATATACACCGATAATTTCATAGATATCCCTAAATTTTAATAACTTTTGCTGCACAAAATTGAATTATTTTAATATATTCCCTGTGTATTGTTATGAATTTTAAATTATAATTCTTGTTTGATTTTTCTCTTCGGTTAATCCTTGACTGTTTTTAAATTTAATATTTGTACCGATCGTTGGAATGTCTTACAGAAAAAGATCATACAAACGGGGAAATGTAATAATATAAAAATTATTAAATATCATTTAATAGTATAAATATTTATTCCTGGTACCACAATCCTCTTATTTTCCTATGAAATGAATTTAATTACATGTGTAAAACCACTTTTTAAGCTAATAAAGTAAACACAACTTTTTATGATTTGTACTGATTTATGTAATAGCACAACTTTTTTATTTAAAAAAAATTCACTTTTATTTTATTTGACCAGTGACCTGGTTTCATCTTAACAAACATCATCAGATTGATCATCAGTCTACTGATATCAGTAATTACGGAACTCGGTCACTGGTTAAATAAAATAAAAGTGGAAAAAAACCATAAAGTTTCTGTTTTATTTTATAAACACAACTACGTTTGAGAACCGGTGTTCTCGTTAACAGATGAAAATACTTACTGTAAAAATATTAAAAAAAGCAATTTTAGTTCTCAAAAGTTCACTTTAGCATAGTCAAAGAGTGATCTTATACAAGTGTTTTTTTAGAAAAAATTTAAATCATCATGTAACTCAAATAAAATAATATCAAATAAATATATATTGGAGTTTTTTCTGTGCTTTACCGACGATTTAGAAGATCGACTACATCCGGAAATTTTGAAGCAGTTTTTCAATTAAAAAATTCTTTTTTTTTTTTACAAAAAAGTTAATAATATGAGTATATAACCACTCACGGTGAGTGGTTATATACTAATGTTTTTAAATATTTTGTTAAAAAATAAAAATAAAAATGACTAACCACAAAGTAAATGCTTTAAATATCAATAATATTGAGAGTAAAAAAAAATTCTAAAAAACAATGTTTTAAGTCATCGAAATTAAGTTCACAGTACTTCATCCTATGAGGTAGGAAATACAAACATAGCTTAATACATAACCAAAACGTACTAAGTAATAATATTAAACCTACCGAGGTAATTAAATTTCCCGATACCAGGGTAATAGAAATAATGGGAAGGTACTTAAGATGCAAATGTATTAGAAAATTGATAAGCAGGAAGTAGTAAAGCTCTAGGCTTAAGGTCACTCGATTCAAATTCGGTATCGTGAATTTAATTTAGGATCCTTGCTTTAATTGATAACTTGGAACTCAAAATTCGTCTTGAATATTTACATTTCGCCATTAAAGATGATCGTTTTGAAGGTTAATTTAAATTGGATTCTTGAAACAAAATAATATCTAAAACAGAAATTTTATTTGAAGACTACTATGGAAGAATTACGTTTGTTTTTAAGGATTAAAAAAAAAACTTTATTCACAGACAATGTTGCACTGTGTACGCCATCAGGTTGACGCAATGTCAACCCGTTAATTATATTAGAAAGGTAAATCACTCTTGAATCTAGTAGTGGAATATATTTGAAATGATTCAAGAGACGCAAATATAGAGTTCATGTTGAAGAACATTATCGTCATATGAATAAGGGATTATTTAAGAAAAAAAATAGAAGGAAAGAACTACAATAGTAAAATTGAGGTTCTCGGGAATGCATATCAGTACCTACTGAAATTGAATTTTTTAAAGTAAAAATATATTTTTACATAAAAATATTTTTAGATTGTTTCTAAGACCGAGTGAAGTTTGGCATGATCCAGTATGAATACTTAAAAGCGATTAGGTCAGAAGTCAGAATAGTCAGAGAAGATAGATAAATGAATGTAGAAAAGGCTAAGAATATTTGCAAAAACAGAGTTGTGTGGCGTTATATTCTCTCTGCCTACCCATGCGGGGAAGTGGAGTGATGGTTAGTTAGTCAAATATCAGTTTATCGGTACAAATCCAAAACTTTCAGGAGGCTTCATAAAAAAAAAATGTTTTTGAGTTTATTATTGGTAAGAGAAATAAAAATCAGAAAATTATGTAGAAGAATGATACGATGAATGATGGAAAATCAACCAAACAATTATCAGACCCGCACTCTTTATGGCTCCGAATGCCGGAAGCATTATTTTGAAGTTAGTTAGATCATTCTTTACACTGTTTTACCTTTTTTGTTTTATCCAGGGCAACAACATTATTTACATATAAAGGATTAAATAAATGTCTCTCTTTCCCTTTGAGGGTTTATTCTATCCCATAAAAAATCTGATTTTGATTGCGGTTTTGTAATTCAAAGCCCTTTTCTCAGGATTATTAATACAGCCCTATCCTTGTGAATAGAGGGTGCTACATACACCCTTTCCTTTGGATCTAGCAGTTAAGTCGTTTGCCTACAGGTACTAGTTTTTACTTATAAGTGATATGTCGTTACAATCTAACCCAAATTTCGACCAAGCAAATAGAACAATTTAAACCAGGGATGGCCAAACTATGACACATACTCCAAAAAGTGGCAAATATGACGATTTTGTAATCTTCAAGTTCTAGGCTAATTTTGCTCCCAGGACTTCATCTCACTCAGAGCGTTCTGTCTCTGATTACATTCTATAACTCTAGTCCAGTGATATCTTCAATCTTCACCAAACGAGACTCACGAGCAGCTGTTACACTAGGGTCAACAATGATGATTACCCTATCGTCCAAGACTGATGCTCTAATAAAGCCTGGAACGACTGGTAGCCTGAAGGGGAAGAGAGGGAGATTAAGATCCTCCACATGATGGACAGATCAAGTTACGGCAGCAGCAGGCACCTCGGTGGTTGGAGCGCTACGTGCAGTGCAGTCTAGGGGTAACTGGAGAAGAGTCATTGCTGTGTCAAAGGTTACAACCCTCAATAATGAGGAGTAAGACAGAGATAAAGATCTAATATAATGTAATACTAACTAATCATCACGCCGTTTCCTCGCTAGGGCAGGCAGAGGGAATAGAGAATCTGTCTTTGCAAACAATCTTCGCCTCTTTTACATTTATACATCTCCTCATACATCCCAACGATTATTTCGATTCCTAACTTGACAACATTCAATTATTTAAAACACTTGATCATGCTAAGTTTTCTTTGGTCTTCCTCTGCTACTTTTACCATCAACATTCACCTCATTTTTTTATGTATCCTTTCTTCACTTATTCGATTCACATACCCAAACCATCTATCTCAACACACCTTTCCTAATTTTATCAATAATTCTCATCACCAAAATAAATTATCCAGCCTGACTAAGCGGTAGATGCAATACTCTGTCACCCATTTTTTGTTTACAACTACATAGTATTACGAACAAATATACTTTTTTAAGATTTAAGTTTCTTTTATCATTTCTTTCTTTTGGTCTAACATGTTTCTTTTATAATGGCGTAGATCAATAAATTTCATTGCAAAATAAAATTCTTCATTTTCTTCCCTGAAGCATATCCTACCCTTTTGTAGTTCACAACTATGAAAATGAAAGACAGAAGTTGAAAAATCGTGCTTTAAGTTGTCATAGCACATATGAAGTTGTATGTGAATAAAAAGTCTCAATTACTTAAGGTTGGTCACCACTGATCTAAACCATTCTATTCAGGAAATATTAATTAGAGGCTAACATAAATGTTTAAGGGCGACATAAATAATAATATTTGGCGGCGATTCGGGAAGCAGTCGTATTAAACCGAGTAACAGGACGTAAACAATTTCACAACGGATTACCTGAAACTGACAGCCCAATGATAAACGTTCACCTACATACTTGCAATATTATTGCCCATAACATGGAAATAATTGATCTTGCTATAACTTATTTGATCGCCCATTTCGAGTTTAGAATTATCATCCACGACTCGAAGTACAATTCGCAACACTCGAAGGGAACTCACGAGTAATTAGGTTAATAATTTAACACTCTCATTATCTTTTCTGACTTATTTATTTATATTTATTAGTTCAAACTAGAGCAGTGTGATAATGTCAGTAATGATGAATTCGGTTAAACAAAATATAAGTGAAATAAAAGTTTTAATGTTGTATTATTTATTTACAACATTTTGAGGGTGTCCAAATGCTTGTCACGGATCTGGATTATCTCCAATTACAGGAGTTATTTTTCATATTATATTTTGACATCTCATCAAAGGCGAAGAAGAATATGGATCCATATTCTTCTTCATCTTTTTATTTTTATTTTATTTTTATTTTATTTATTCGAGAATTGTACAGCTTACATATAAAAAATTATATAAAACAATAGTTACATTAACAATGATAAACATTACATTACATTAATAAAAAAATGTTACGTTAAAAAAGCCAATTAAACAATCCCACATTTATGTTATAAAACTAATAAAAACATTCAGAGATTAAACAAAAACCGAAAAAGGTATTATATAAAATAATAGATTTAGCAGGAAGGAGAAGGAAAGGAGGGGAATTAATATGGGTGGTTAAAGGATTTTTTTTCTAGGTAAGAAGTTTAAAAATATATTTATAAATATACATACACACATATACAAACGCATACATACATACATATAAATACATAAACATATTTAAACATATTCATTTTATCTTTGATGATATGTTAAAATATAATATTTTATTATTTCGTTAAGTTATATCAGAATACTTATTTCATTCGTATCCAGAATATTGTTACAATCTACTACTAAATTAAAAAAAAAAACAGTTGATATCTCAACATAGATGCAGAAGAACATAGATGTCTGGGTATTTACTGGGCTGATGACTTGTGACATACACAGGATAGTCAAGCGACTTTACACGAGTGCAACATTCACCATTGTACCGATCATGGCTGTCAACCACACTACTCAATTTTTTGGAATTCCAATATTTATTAATCTCACGACACTACATGTGAGTTCACTGTAGCCATCTTTGTTTGGATTGAGAAATCTTTTGTTTAAAAAATTTTTTGGATGCACTAAAAATGTGGACATAAATAACTACTACCGTATCCGTATACAGTGCCGTATACCGGACCCTTATCCGTACTCAATAGTGTATAGGGCACTACATCAAATTAATGTTATTTTTATTTGAAAGGTTTTTTCTAATAAAATAACATTTTATATAAAGGCAAGGTGATCAACCCTGCACTTCGGATACCAGTCCAGAGAAGTTTAAAAAAAAAATACTGATATTTATTTTGACCACCCTGGGATTCAAACCCGGGACCTCAAACACGGGAACACTACACTATGAAAGCCCGCTCAGAGTATCCAAATAATAACTTAACTGCTTTTATCTTTTTAATGATTTATTGTTTAAATTTATAAACATTAACATTTAGATAATATTGCAATTTTAAACATCGCACACAGCGTAATCTCTGTTTTATCATTAGGTAGCTGAAAAAGTATTACGAATATTAAAAAAAAATATATAAAATAAGTATTACGTTAAAAAATCATAGTTTTCGTTTGGAGGATATTTCGTATTAATCAATTTCAATAAATTATCTATTGTATATATTAATTTTGTAAACATGAAAAAATGGCTTGACATTCAAGTTTTAAAAACTTTTCCAATTTATTACGCCTCACATAAAAAATCGTAAATTTGAACACATAATAATTACAGTCCATTTTCCTTTACGGCCTACCCCTTACATTTACATTACTTAATATGAGTTAGTATTATAATTTCACATGTAAGCCTGACTAGCCTTAGGGGTTGGGACCTTGATGCTTTCTACCTACTGAATATTAGGGCGGATCGTTCTCTTGGCGGTCAAAAGTTGTAATGTATTCTCTTAGCAAGGGTTGCTTTTGAAACAAAACATTTCAAATAATTTTCTTTAAAAATATCACAGTACATGTTCAAACTTTTATTTAACTTTTTATTTTATAAAGGTAATTGTGTGTGTTTTTAGTATTTTCAAAAATACTTCAATTTCATAGTTTTTCTGTGAGCCTAGGTGGCTCATTATTTGAAATAGATATAAAATTGTGGAAGAGTGGATTCGAACATAGAAACTCTGCCTTAAGAGTCCGCACACCAACTATGGCACCACACCCCGACAAAACTTTTTATTATTTTTGACTATTTTATGTAAGTTGCTTTTTATATAAATTTACTATATAGATATCTCAATTTCTTGAAAATTTACTGTGACACGTGTTCCGATATATTCAGTACTATTACCATACTTTAAATATATTCCTCATTACCCTCTTCTATGTTTATATATATATATATATATATATATATATATATATATATATATATATATATATATATATATATATATATATATATATATATATATATATAAACATATATTTATATATATATATATATACATGTTTATATATATATATATATAAATATAAATATATAAATATATATATATATATAAATATATATATATATATATATATATATATATATATATATATATATATATATATATATATATATATATATATATAGATATATATATATATATGTATATATATATATATATATATATATATATATATATATATATATATATATATATATATATATATATATAAATATATATATATATATATATATATATATATATATATATATATATATATATATATATATATATATATATATATATATATTTATACATATAAAATGTATAAAAATATGAATACACCAATTCAAAATAATTTTTTGAAATATTAAAATTTTCATTTTTTAAAAAAAATTCATTTCATAGCTAATATACCATTACAATAAAAAATATTATGACTTTATCGTTTAATTATTCTATCATATTTAATTACAACTTTTGGGGTCGAGTGAAAATGAACTTTTCATACAAGACAAATCCACCCTACTTTCGATAATTGGATAGGGCTGCCCCTCATCTTATACAACTTCTCTCTTGTCTAGAATACATGACGTCTTATATGTATATTTCTCACATAACGCATAACCGTACATCTTGATGAAATGGAGGGCGGTTATTTTACTCAGACTGACAGGAGAGTAATTATATATAATACTAACAAGTTCTGTCCATCACGATGATGCGTGGGGGTTCATATTTTGAGTTTGGTTGCGGTTGGCTTACAGCAAACAAGACTGGAGCTCAGTGGCATTATCTACCAAAGGACAAACTCTTGGATGGTAATTATTAGCGATGATTATATTTTCTTATTGTTTTTTACATCTCATCAAATATGAAGAATAATTTGGAAGTCTGGGCATTTACGGGGCTGACGACCGTCATAGGCTGGTTTAAGTAATCACTTTACTCACATGTAACATTCACCAATTCTACCCATTATTGACAACCACTCCACTCAAATTCATGGAAATTCGACACATATATATATATATATATATATATATATATATATATATATATATATATATATATATATATATATATATATATGTATATATATATATATATATATATATATGTATATATATATATATATATATATATATATATATATATATATATATTTATATATATATATATATATATATATATATATATATATATATATATATATATATGTATATATATATATATATATATATATATATATATATATATATATATATATATATATATTATATATATATATATATATATATATATATATATATATATACATATGAAACAATTTTGAAACATTATTCTTGAATCACTAGAACTTCACTAGAGACATCTATTGGTGAGATGAAAAGACGCTTTTTATTTAGCAGAAACTCTTTTATTAGTATATCCAGAGGTCCAAATCCTGATGAATTCTTTTTCATCTTTGATAAGATGTCGAAAAATAATATGAAAATAAATCCTGTAATTGGTGATAATCCAGATTTTGTGAACAAGTATTTGGACACATTCAAAATGTTGTAAAATTTTATTTTCAGTTTCGTGAGCTGATCAAAATCGAAAATTTTATCGTGTTAGGGATTTTTTCAATAAATAATTAATTGAATTCCATAATATTTTGAGTATGAGTATCCAAATCTTTGTTCGTAAATCTGTGTTTGTCCACTGAAGAACTATTTTTATAAACATCTCAACAAAGGCTCAAAATCAATATTGCAGATTGCTCAAATTCGATATTGACCGTGCGAACGATTTTTTTAAGCAAATATTAAATTGAAGCCTACAATATTTTGAGTGTGTCCAAATCATTGTTCACAAATCGGAATTTGTCCACTTAGAAGTTATTTATATTGACATCTCGACGAAGAATATTTTTTGAAATTATGGGTTAGTACATTTCTTACGTCATAGGCTGGTTTAATCAATTTATATAGTGAAATACTCACCATTCTACCTATGATTGACAACCACACTACTCAAGTTTTTGAAACTTGTATATATTCTTTAAATCACACATTCTTTTACGTTTGAGTTCTTGGCACCATCTATGGTTGAATTGAGTATGCTTCACTGAACTAGCCTATAACAAGTCATAAGCCTTGTAAATAGCCATATTCTTCTTCATCAAATAAAAAACTTATAGTAAATTGCTATCTCATCCATGGGGTGAAATATCCCTTTTGAAATATTCCCTCAAATAACGATGTGCTACAATTACAAAATCAATTCCAATCTCTCTCAAAGAGCAGAAGCATGTGTAACAATATTTTAACTGCTGGCCAGTTAAGTTTCTTTGAACGATAATTTATGCACTATATTCAAAAAAATCCAGCCCCTATTTCATAATTTAAATCAACCCTTCAAAAGCTCACGTGACCCTTTGAGCACCCTAGAACAGTAACACGGACAAAATTTTGTTTATGCGAACAAGTCATGCAAGAAAAAAATACATTCTCGTTTTGAACACGTCAGCCTTTATACGTGTTTATTTTTATGTTTTTAAAATTATATAATTTGTTTTGGGCCCTAGTATCACGTAGATTAATACTATACTGATTTTTATGGGAAGCTTATAAATCAAAATCAGACTTAATTAAATATTAAGATGGATAGGTATATCGTGTTATATAGATATACCTTATGCCAAGTGAGTTACAAAATGATAATTACAGTATGCGTCCAGTGTGCATATAAGTGCGTTCAATTTTTGTTAACTATTTCTGAATTTTACACACGTGGATCATTAACAATTCTACCTTTGATTGACAACCACAGTGCTCAAATTTTCAGGTCGTAAGTAAATACCCTGTATTCCATATTGTTCTTCATCTATGTTAAAATGCCAAAATGTAAAAAAAACTTCCAAGTAGAAAAAACCCAGATTTGTAAACGAGTATTTGGACAGGTCATAAACCCAGACTTCCATGTTCTTCTTCATCTTTGTTGAGATGTCAAATTGTAAAAATAACTAAGAAGTGGAGAAAACTCAGACTTGTGAAAAAGTAGGAAGAACACACTCAAAATGTTGTGAACTTCGAATAAATAATATTAAAGCGGACTTCAATACTACAACTAATACAAATTGTAAAATACAGTTTGGAACCATGAAAATCAATTTTTCACTAATATTATTAATTGATTTCACCTTGTAGTTATATTTTGCTGCATGGTGTTTAAAAATTATGTGAAAAGCATCGAAACACGCGTCACAAAGGATTTTAATAAAATGTAGTATTTTCAACGTATTATTTTAAAGGAATAACCTACAAAGTCTCTATTAGAGTCTTGTCTGCAGATAGGATAATAAGGATAGGGAAGGTAAATGTGAAAAATACATTACAAACACCCAGACCAATTGAAAATAAATCTTTCTTGGATTTATTTTGCAATTGGCGGGAATCGAACCCGCGACGCCAGTTTTGCAGTCGAGCGTCTACCCAACTGCGCCACGGCCGCTGTTTAAAAAGAAAAAAATCATTTTTTTATAGTTAAGTTAATGTTTTTTATTTTTATTTTTTAAACCAGTATTCTGGTGTATTTTCTATCCAGAGGTGTATCAGTGGTTTTTTTTTCACACTAATTTGCATTTATCCGTACATTTTCCAGAGAGAAACGTTGAAATCGTAGTTGGCAAAGCGATTTAAACGTTAGTAAAGTAAACACTGTAGCTGCCATGTTCAATATTATAATCTCTAGGACCGTGTAATATTCCGAAAACAATTAGTGGCCGGATTACCGCGTCAGAATTCCACTACTCCACAGCATTCCGCTTTGGTTCGCCTGACGCGTCTCCACTGGAATTCAAAGCTCTCTTTGAATCGTCGAAACGGAAGTACTTCGAATGGAAGTGGAAACATGAAATAATGATCGGATTCCATGCGTTAAAATACGTAACACACTAATAATAAATTGAAGAATTTAATCGAAAAAATGAAACTTTTTTTTCTTAATTAAATCAATTGTAATCGATTAAGGTGTAAGTTTTGTTACAACATTTCTTGGTGGAACTGCATTTCATGCAATAAAATAACAACTATGTATTTTTTTCCACATTAATATTATTTGACCAGCAACTGGGTTTTGTCATAACCGACATCATCATACTGGACCAGTCTGATGATGTCAGTTACGACGAAACCCGGTCGCTGGTCAAAAAAATTAGTGTGGAAAAAATTACATAGTTGTTATGTTATTAAATAAGAAAGGTGTATTGAGAGAGTTAAGACATGTGGCACGAATGAATGTCGCAAAAAACGGAAAAAAATATGAGGTATATGTAGTTAAAAATAGGAACAGAGGAAAACCTAAAAATCTTGGCATAACCATGTATGTCATAGACGTGAAATTAATCAGGTGAGAAGTCGTAATAATCGGCGGGTAACACCCTACAGTGTTTGAAAATGATCCGGAATACATCAAAACACATGCCACAATAGATTTTATTAGTACTATTTACCAAGTAAAATTGTGTCATATACTTGTAAATGGAGTTGAAACAACCTGCGGGTATGTATGAGCAGATTCATGAATGTAGAGAAGGTGAAGATTGTTTGCAATGATAGATAATGGTGTGGCATTCTATCCTCTCTAACTACCCCTTCGGAAAGTGGCGTAATGGTTAGTTAGTTAGTTTTTATACATATTTGTGCAAATATGTTATGTGGTTGGAACTTACATTGAGTTAAAATTTTCATCCAATAATCGACCAAAATACACATACAAATTCGCAGTGTTTTCACGAAGCAAACAGTTCAACGGGATCCATGTTACAAAATGCTAGTGAAACAATGAAACACGCGAGTGGAACTGTGTAACGAAATACAGGCTAGGTCTATTTGAAAACGGTATACACGCTCGTACATCCGTCGGTTTGTTTTCCATTCCGGGGATTTGCCTGGCCTTTTAGACGCAAAACACGGTGTTTTTCTACTTGATTCGGATAATCCGCTCACATTTTGCGTTTAAGATTTGTAAACAGGCGCTGAAATATGTGCTTAGGAAAAGATTTGCGAGAAAACATCGACCACTTAGGTAATACGCGTTTTTACGATGTTAATAAAAGAAAGAGCAATACACGCTTTCGAAAACTAGTCTGAAAATTGTAAACTAATTAAAAGAACCATGCATATGTTACGGGCAAAGTTAATAATTGTATATTATTTATAATGTCTGGGATATTCATTAAGTGGCTAAAGAGATACCACAAAATAATATGTATATTTAATAGAAAATGTTACATTTTCCGTCATTTTGTATAATGCTGGAAGACCAGCAGACAAATCAAAAGATACAAGATTTATTTTTTGACATCTCAACATATACGAAAAAGAATATGAAAGTCTGAGTATTTAAGTATTTACAGGGCATATAACCAGTCATAGGTAATTTAAATTAAATTAAACAGTTGAATAATCCACTAAATTATTCAGTGGATTATTCTAGTGTTTAATTTAATTAAAATAATCATGTCGTTCCACAAAGTTAATGCCGAATCAATAAATAATATAGTCATAGGTTGGTAAAGTGATCACTTTATACACGTGCAACATTCACCGTTCTACCCATGATTGAAAACCACAATACTCAATTTTTCGGAACTTCTAGATATGTTGATCAATCCCATGACCCAATACATATGAGTTCGCTACAACCATCTATGTTGGATTAAGAAAGTTTTTTATTTTGCAGAAACTCTATTTGTTTGCAAGATACTCATCCCGAATTATTTTTACATACTTGGAAACGCCTCAAACATGATTTTCTTTATTATTTAGCTGATAATTTGACCAGATATTTTAATTCACAACATTTTCTTATTTAATTTATTTTGTTCTATGTTCGATACGTGAGCTAAATTGTTTATTGATTCGGCATTAACTTTGTAGAATAACATGTTGATTGTAAAAAAAAATAAACACTTAAAAACTTAAACATTATTTTTTGTCAGCCTATTACGGTCGTCAGTCCCATAAATGCCCAGATTTCTAGATTCTTATTGATCTTTGATGAGATGTCAAACAATAATATAAAACATAACTCATATCATTGGAGTTAATCCAGATTTGTGAACAAGTACTTGGATACACTCAAAATGATTAAAATTAAACACTGTTTTAGAAACTAGTCGTGTGTTATGAAATAAAACTCATGAAATGGTTAACAGCAAGTGTTTTATTTTTTTAATAACTAAATTGTAATCGAAATTTTACATCTCAATGCTGATCAGAATTTAATAAATGAACAACACTCCACAGAAAAATTAGAGGATGAATTTTACTTGAAGGAGGAAGGCCTTGATTTTATAATTAATTCTCATTTTAATTTAATTGAAAGTGTGGGAAATTTGAAAAAGACGAGTCTTCAGTTGTGATTCAAAGTAGTTGGGATCCTAAATTATCCTCAAATGAGAAGGCAAACTGTTCCGACAGCAGGGCCTGCTAGTGCAAAGGCTCAGTCCCCAAACTTGGTCCTGGGTAAGCTTCGGAGTTCAGAGAGCTTTCTTCTACTTGGTACAGAAACTGACCTAAGTGTAGTATCTTAAGTTAATACCCTTTAGCATACAAAGGTCCTATGGCTATTTCTCATTTAAAATAATAACAATAAAAAACACAAAACATGGGGTTTGAACAATAATTTTAATTAATAAGCAACATACTATGGTATATGTAGATGTACATGACATTTACGGTCGTAAGCCCATTAAATTCCCAAACTGAAAAATTCTTTCTTATCCTTGTTGAGATGTCAAAAAAGAATAAAATAAAAATATTCCTTACTGGAGATTATCCAAATTTGTGAAAAAGGATTTGGACACACACGAAATGTGGTAACTTTTATTTTCAGTTAACATTAAGTCTTATTGAAGAATACGCTGGATTTTCAAAATAAATCAATGAAATCTTGCTTTGTAAATAATAGTTTCTTAAAATCTATAGTGACACTGTTTTGATGATTTTTGCATCCTTTTATTTTTATTTAAAATCGATGAAAAAAAACGATAAAAGTAGACTGAATGCAGTCGAAATGCGATCTCTCAGAAGAATGTGCGACAAAACGATGTATGATCTATCATATAACATCTATGTTCGAATAGTGAAATAAGGAAGGAATGCAAAGCTGAGATAAGCATTATCGATAAAATTAAGAAAGGTGTGTTGAGATAGTTTGGACATGTAGAACGAATGAGTGAGGAAAGAACGGTAAAACAAATTTATGAGGCGGGTGTAATTGAGAAAAGAAGCAGAGCAAGACCGAGAAAAACATGGCACGATCAGGTATGCCGAATACTTGAATGTTGTCAGGTTAGGAGTCGTAACAATCGGCGGGTATGTATGAGGAGATGCATGAACGTGGAAGAGGTGATGAATGTTTGCAAAGACGGGGTGGTATGGCATTCTATTCACTCTGTCTACCTTTGCAGGGAAGCGGTGTGATGGTTACTTAGTTAGTTTTAATAATAATGGGATACTAAAAGCACAATTATATACGAACAACGGTTTCTGTTTGTTTAAACCCTTTCGTACATAAGTATTAAAATAAACTAGGATAAAAAAATCTGCATTGTGGAATTTATGCAGGTAATTGCAGACACAAAAGCAAAATATTTTTTATAGGGAAGAAATTTTTAACTAATTTCAAAATGACCTCATATCAAGCTTATTTATACATATTTAAGAGAGCATAAAAACAGATTGTATTTACATTTTTATGATTATGTTAATAAATGATAATAAATTATACGATTCAGTAAAATAAAACGAAACTATTTAAATATGACTAAATAGTACAGTGAAAAAATACAATTTAGTTAACAAATGATAGTAATATTAGAAATAAACAGATTTTATATGCGCAAATGGAAATCTTCAAAACACGCTGGGTACAATCGTTATTCGGTACATAGGCTGGTTTAAGTGATCACTTTACACACGTGTAATATTCACCAATTCTACCCATTATTGACAACCACACTAGTCAAATTCTTGGAAGTTCTATATATATGAACCAATTTAGAAACCTCGTTCTTGTTTCCATATTCTTCTTCATCTTTGATGAGATGTTAAAAAATAATATGAAAATAACTCCTGTAATTGGAGACAATCCAGATTTTGTGAACAAGTATTTGGATACACTCAAAATGTTGGGTTCATTACATAAAAAGAAAAATTACATTGATATTTCACAAATATGTGTTACATGACTTAGAAGTGTGACGTTAGAAGCTCAAGTATCACACATTCCACGTGTCAGAAAGCTCACAGATCTACCATTTAAGAATAAATTAGAAAAAAGCTTTCGTCAATATTCAGGGAATAGATTATCTCCTAGTTTGGCAAGTTGCCAGATATAAATAGGACTTGTTAATCAGTGAACAAAAGGACAATCGACAATAAAACGAATAGACTAAATAATAAAACAACGGATTTCTCTTTAGTCTTTCTCCTCCGAATTACTTTAAAATTACTCTAGATATGAAATAGGGTATATAAAAAAAAAACAGTCATAAATAGGCATACAAATGCATAGAAATATAGAAGTAGACTTAATTCATAGAAAATGAATGTATGGGTAGAAGGAACCAGGCGACGAAATTAACCAACCTTTGACAAAATAAAAGGCTTGTTAAATAAAACCTTTCTCGATCCAACATAGATGGCTGTTGTGAACTCATATGTACTGTGTCATGGTCATATTCATATCCCTCACTCCTTTCAACAACGTCATATATCAAAAATCGTCATTTTTCAGTTGTGTGTGTTTTCGAAATGCCCCTAAAATGTACTATATCCCAGCATAAACGGCATATTTTAAACTTAATATTAACCCGCTATAGAGCAAAAGATGTTGTTTTTGCATTTGAATATAGGGTATTGTTTAATTATTTTTTTAAAAAATAAACATTTTTCAAATGGGGAAAAAAGATTCAGGATTTACTTAAAAAGATCTGTTGCACATATAAAAGTTTAATAAGTGGATTGATATTTATTTTTAATACATTTTATTTTATTTTTAAACTTTAAAAAACATCTCCAGAATAATAATATTTTTTTTTTTTGAAGTGAGAGCTATATACATATGTATCCATAAGTTTCCAAAATTTTCAGTAGAGTGGTTGTCAATCATGAAAAGAAAGATGAATGTTGCACGTGTGTAAAATGATCACTTAAACTGCCTTTGGTAGGTCATAAGCCTGTAAATACTCAAACTTCCTTATTCTTCTTCATCTTTGTTGAGATTAAAAAAAATGAACAAATGAATTTGTTCATTTATCACTTGGCTCTCAATGGAAAAATCTGTACAAATTTTTATTTAAAATAACGATATCCAATTAAACGATACCAAATTATTTTTAATTCCATCTTTTATTCTAACAGATTCACTCATGTAGAACTAAATGCTCATTATAAAATGAGACGGTTATATCTTAACAGACCTAGACGCTTTTTTAAATCGAATTAAGCTGTGTTATTGAAGTATTGTAACTCAGTATCCTATGAAAAAAAATTATACAGATAATTTAAAATAAAAATTATTGTTATTAACATATATAAAATATAACATATATATATATATATATATATATATATATATATATATATATATATATATATATATATATATATATATATATATATATATATATATATATATATATATATATATATATATATATATGTATATATATATATATACATATATATATATATATATATATATATATATATATATTTATATTATATATATATATATATATATATATATATATATTATATATATATATATATATATATATATAAATATTATATATATTATATATATATATATATATATATATATATATATATATATATATATATATATAAATATATATATATATATATATATAATATATATATATATATATATATATATATATATATATATATATATATATATATATATATATATATATATATATATATATATATATATATATATATATATATATATATATATATATATATATATATATATATATATATATATATTTATATATATATATATATATATATATATATATATATATATATATATTTGTTTATAGAAATTATGAGTTTATTTTTATTGCATCTGAAAGTCTTTCCAAATTTTTTTCTCTCTCTCTTAAACTCCCTTTCCTAAACCGATGATTTGAGAAAACGAGTAATTTAACCATAGTTTTTTAACGTTAAATGTCATACAAAACAAGTTACAAGTCAGTTCTATAATGTATAATACATAAAAAAATCTTGGAGTTTGAATCCTTCGGGGTGTAGGCTATTGGCTATGTACCACGGAAGGTTCACTAATCGAAATTGTTTTCAAATGATACCCTCGAGATGACTGGATTTTATTAACCGACCATTTTGCCAAATTGCCAATTTTATGTTCAACATCCGATCAGTCGTTAGGACCAGAGTTCACTGCTAATATCATCAATACGAATATTAATTCATGATGATATTAATTTGCCTACGCAGATTAAACAGTAAACCTATATTTTGTATTGAAAGCTTTTTAATTAATTATTATACATCAACTTCAACGATATTTGATGTATCATTTTTTTTACATCTCATCAAAGCTGAAGAAGACTATGGAAGTCTGGGCATTTACGGGGATTTCTATACTCTTCTTTATCTTTGATGAGATGTAAAAAAATGATATGAAAAATAACTCCTATAATTGGAGATAATCTAGATTTGTGAACAAGTATTTGGACACACTCAAAATTTGTAGATATTTCATGTGTTCATTTTGAAAGTATTCAGGGAAATTTAATTCTTATAATTTCTGGAAGTGAAGTGAATTGGCAAAAGAAGGATGAAATCAGACTGAATGCAGTTGAAATGCGATCTCTCAACAACAAAAAAATCCGCCTCCGTACTGTAATGGTTAGCATGTTAAGCTACCATTCTAGAGGTCCCGGGTTCGAATCCCAGGGGGAGGGTGAAAATAAATGTTTTTAATTTTACATATTTACATAATTTTTATTAAATTTCACCCTAGACTGGTCCCTGAATCGCAGGAATGATCACTTTGCCTTCATGTAACTAACGATTAAGATAACACTACGTCAAAACGATGCAGTACCCTATGCACTATTGGGTGCAGGTAAGGGTTAGATAGATAGATAGAGAATATTATTAAGAAAGTAAACATACATGCATATAATATACATATGAGAAAAAATAATATTACTTGTTTATATGTCGTGTAAATAGTTAAGAACTCGACTGCTAATTTAACTATTAAAACACGTAATAAGATTCTTAAGATAAAAAAAAGTTCTTGAAAACTTTATTATTGTAAAAATTTCAAATATTCACACATAATTTATGCACAGATACATATTTTTATGCAAACGTTAGAAGAAAAGATTGTTTTATTTAATGAAAATACTTACTTTTTATTTTTTATCCAACTTTAATTTAGACTTTTAAAACAGGGAATTTTTATTTGTTATTTTACATCTTCATTTCATTTTGATTGTAAAAAAACACTTTGTATTTCTTACAATGTACCATAAATAAAAAAAAGGTACAAATGATTTACAAAATGTTCATGTACAGCGTGTTTGTGAACAGCGTACATACATAAATGGGTTAAATAAGATTAGAAAAGGGCCAGGTAAGGAAAGGTACATAAGTGTTCAAAGTTTGAAAAGGGAGGAAGCCAATAAATATAATCTTACCTTCCTTAGAGGAATAAAGCCAAGAGTTTTTACGAGCTGAAATCATTTTCGCAGTATTTAAGTTGTTCAAATTGTAATAATTTAATTTGGCCCGTGCGTCTTTGGACGGTAATCATCGATTTCCCTCCTTAAGCAAACTCGAAATAGGGGCTGTATTCGCGCGAGGCTCCCCGACTTAACCCTTAATTTACATCGGTTATTTGGCTAACTCGACCACAATTATTCCGGGTTCGAGCCCCAGGCCTCGAAAGGACGAACAAAGGGATAAAATGAAAACTCGGAAATTCAAACACCGACAAAAAAATTGGGATCTAGAACTTTTCTGAGGGTATTTTCGTGCTTAAAGCCTATATTTATTGCTGTTACGCTGATTTTTGCAGGTACCTATGACCTATTTTGGGGCAAAAAATCTAGAGTTATTATGATGAAACGTATGGTAAAAGTGTAACAAAAAATATCATAATATGTTTGACTCCATACATTCATGTTACAGACCAAAATCACAATATCCAGACCGAAATGTGAAAGATTTATCTTCAGTAGGTACAACATTTTAAATAAATATGGATTGACTAAGGATTTTTTTATATGCTCTAACGCGTTTTGAAATTTGATTAGTCAAATTACACTAAGAAAAACACAACTAAAACATCTAAATAGATACGTGTATTAATACAAAGCATTTGCCTTTTTATTTAAATCAGAAATATATTTGATTTAATAATTTCAAAAAAAAGTTTTTGTTTACCGATGTAACCTATATATATGGTAGTATAAAATTCACATTTCAAACAAGATCCAGCATATATGGTAAAAGGAATCCACTGACGTTCTTTCAAAGTTTAATGCAATATGGATGTTTCACAAAGAAGTAAAGTGATCACTTAAGCCAGCCAATGCTTGGAAGTCTTGAAGGTTCGGATTTAAATCTTTTTTCGTAAAAAAAACGTCAGGCACTTCGTCATCATCAAATTGAGACACCCATGTAAAATACCTTTTAACTGTAATTGTAACAAATAAAAAGGTTTTTGACATCTCAACAAAGATGAAGAAGAAAATGGAAGTCTGGGTATTTATGAGGCTTACGACCGTCATATACTGGTTTAAGTTTAGTTTTCTATGACAATCGTAAGCCCCCTAAATGCCCAGACTTCCATATTCTTCTTATGATGAGAAGTCAAAAATAGTATGAAAAAAAACTACTATAATTGGAGATAATCCAAATTTGTGAACAAGTATTTGGACACACTCAAAATTGTATATTTATTTGATATCTCGACACGAATAAAGAAGAACATGGATGTCTGGAATGGACTGGAAAACGAATAAGTCCAGATTTATAAATATAAAAATTCAAGTATTATTAATGTATATTAATACGAGTTTTTCTTTAGTTGTATAGTATATTTGTATAATATTATAAAAAATTAAATGATATACCACTACAATGGGAAAAAAATGTATCAGTTTATGTTTTAAATAACGTGAACAATATTTTATCAAAGTAAAAATATCGAATAATTTTAAAAAGGACCGGTTGTGCTCCGGAAAAGTTAAAGGAATTCCTCTCGTTTCTCTTCAAAGCATTAATCTAAATTAGGAAACCTTGTATCGTTCTAAACTATATAAAAGAACTCAAACGTCGAGAACGTTCAATAGAATTTTCCGTCCTCGGAAATCAAAATCAGCCATATCCAAAGTTTCTTTAAATATATTTTAATAAACTAATTTGTTTTATTGATTTATTTTTTTATTATTGCTATTGACAATTATCGGCACCCAATGCTGGATAGTACACTGCATCAAATTGATGTAAATTAATGTTGGTCTAATCATATGATGGCAAGGTTATCAATCCTGCGCTTCAGGTGCCAGTCTAGGGTGTTATTATAGAAATATGTGAGTGAAATTACATATATATAAATATTTAAAAAAGAGAAATATTTGTATTTTTTCATGAAATACTTAAATTTTATACTGTTTCTGTGAGCCTAAGTAGCTTATTATTAGAAATAGGTATCACATTGTGGCAGAAGTCATCTGTTAAAAAATATTTTTTAAACTTGTTTTTCCGTCTCTATTGTGGTTCACGCTTTTAGCTGCCCCTTTAGAGTTCCAAGTTAGATACCCAGAGGTTTATTCTTTTGCGGCACATTCATCTGAGATACCGTATGTTGACTGCATACATCTACTTTCATCCTTCTTTTGCCAACTCTATTCTTTATTTCCATATGTGAGATTTTACAATATTTCAATCAGCAAGAAAAATAATAAAAACTTTTTGTATCAAAAAAGTAAAGTTTTCTCCGTTTCAACCTTTTCGGATGTGTCTGTTTTCGAAATAAAGGGACACATTTGTCCTTGAAACGCTTGGAGGGTCAACCTTTTTCCATCACTCACCCAATAGGGGTTGCGCTGTAATCATTTTTCACGGGAAAAACACCCCTATATAGGCGGATTTTCAGCATGGATAAACTATAAATAAACAGACTCGTATATTCTCCTTTGTTATGAGAACTTTTACACAAGAGAACATCAGCGAAACGGATTACTTTCTGTTTTTAAAACAGAATTAAAAAGTATTCGGCGTGTTATTTGAACATTATTTTTTACATTACATCAAAACTTTCATTTCTTTTTTCATCTATGTTAAGGTGTCAAAAAATAACATGAAAAATAACTCGTATAATTGGAGATAATCCAAATTTTTGAGCAAGTATTTGGATACACTCAAAATGTTGTAAATAAATTAACTGGTCAAATTACAAGCTGTCATAATAAAAATAAAAAAGGATATATTGTATCGTTTCTCATGTATGTGATTATAATTCAGGATTCGGATTTTACTTACCAATAAAAAGCTATTTTAGCATACCATAGATTTCTCTAGTGAAATTTTAGTGATTTAAGCACGATGTTTTGAATTTAACAATGTATATAGAACTTCTAAGAGTTTGAGTAGTGTGGTTGACAATCATGGGTAGAATTGGTGAATATTGTAAAGCGATCACTTAAACCAGCTTATGACGGTCGTAAACCTCGTAAATGCCTAAACTTCCATATTTTTATTTATCTATGTTGAGATGTCAAAAAATATTATGAAAAATAACTCCAAATTGGAGATTTGTAATCCAAATTTGTAATCAAGTATTTGGAAACACTCAAAATGTTATTTTAACGTTATATTTTTACTGAAAAGCTGTATAACAATTATTCTATTGTAATTGAGATATAATTTACTTTTACCCTTAATTTATCCAATAATACCTACCTACGTATATTTTTTTTTAATGACAATGATCAAGAATCCATAACAAATTTGTTTTACATTTTCTTAGTTAAAATCTACACCGAAAGCCTAATAAATTTTCGAAAAGTTTATCCGATATTTATATTGTTTTTCCATCAAAATTCTTGTTTGATCACTAATTAGGTCTCGGAAATTCGATAAGGGGAATTGATCTTTTGTATTTTCCGCGCTTGTTTTTTTATTCTCAATATTCATATTTCTGGATGACAAAATACAATTTTCACGTATACTTTATAAATATCAAATTGCTTTAATTAATTTTTATTTTACAGGTGTAAATATCATATTAGTGTGTATGTATATTTGTATTTATCAATTTCAGTTAGTATAGATTGAGACTTTTTTTAATAATAAAGGATTATATTAATTATAAATCAACTTCTAATTTTCGATTTTATACGCCTTTCAATAAATACTCGCATTCTCATAAAACTCTTAATTTAGAAAATCAAGCTAAGAAAACTTTGTTTATAAATTTTCACATTATGCTTGAGATAGCATATCAATTTACATATACTTTTTGAATCTATTTTGATTAAAATGGCCTTTAGAGATTTGAAATCTAATTTTATAAGTGGTACCAGCTTAAAACTATTTTTATTGTGAGGTCAAGGGATCTTGCATCCCTTATGTCACTGCAACCATATTAGGTCTATTGTGACCTCACTCTGTATCGCAGATCACTCTCAAGACCTACATGCGCCATGTAACTCACGGCCTGTCTTGGTGGTGGGAGCTTCACCTTCTCGGAGTCCAGCAGTTGTTCTCCAAGGATGTGACTTCGTTTGCGAGCGAGTGCATCACAATTATAGAGAATGTGGATTGGCGTTTCGTTATCCTCCATACAAAATCTGCATACTGGGGAGTCATATAGTCTAATTTTCGTCATGTGTTTCCTCAGTCTGCAATGTTCTGTCAAGGTCCTGGTTAGGATCCTTATTTGTTTTTTGCTAAGCTTTACAGCTTCTGTGGTGAATTTTCACGAGTACCCTATGATTAAAACTATTTGGTTGCCAAAAAAATATTTTTTCGAAATGTTGGTTTAATCAATTTCGTTCGATTATCCATTTTTTCATGTACGATAGATTGAGAGTATGTAATGTTAAACCCTTCTAAACCCCTAAAAAAATAACAATCTTTGATCAAGTTCAATTGTAATGATCGTATGATGGATTTTGTTGTGTCTTTTCCAACATTTATTCTTAAAGTTGGCGAAAATAGAATAAACAGGATGGTGAAATAAGGAAAAAAGCATGTTGGGAGGTTTTAGACAGGTGAACGAATAAGCAAGGAAAAGTCCGTAAAATGAACATGAGGCGAATGTTATTTGAAAAAGAAGAATAATAAGATTGAAAAAATACAGCAGGATCAAATATTTTAAAAACTTGAATGTATCCAGGTCAGTAGTTGGAATAATCAACTCGAATGTGTGAGAAGATGAATACATTTGAAAGGGGCGAGTAATGTTTGTGGTGGCAAAGTGGATAAGCGTTGTATTCTCTCTGCTCACCCTTACGGAGAAGCGTTGTAATGTAATGAATAACGTTTGCAATGATTGAGTGGAGTGGCGTTCTATCCTCTATATCAGTTAGGCAGAAGAGGGGAAGCAGCGTGATAGTTAGTTAGTTAGTTTACTGTTATAAAGGCATATTTCTATAATTGATTCGGCAATTACTTTGTTATTATCTTTCCATTTTTTATTAATTTTACTTGATAAATACCACATTTTCTAAAAATCTTCTATGACATGTGTTTGAATGCATTCCGCATTATTTTCAAACACCATCTACGGTATTTGAAAATAATCGAAATACGTGTCAAAATAGATTCTAAGAAATAGTGGTATTTTCAAGTAAAATTTAAATCAAAAAGGTATATTTCAGTAAAATATATGTACCCACATACATATGTTCATATACCTAAAATGTTATCATGAGATAGCTGTGTTAAATGGCTTGACCTCCTTTTTATTATTCATAAAAATATTTGTTTGAATAAAATACGTGCATCATAAATCCCTTTTTTGGGAATTCAATGCTTTCATATTTTGTTTGTTGTAAAATAAATACATGACAATAAAAACTCCCTTCAAAGGCAAAAATCACCTCCGAAACATAAAACATTTTTTGTAACGTTTGAAATTTCACTCAAAAATTCGCATTGCGTAGCTTAAATGGTTGTTTTTATTTTTTTATTGCGACCATCGACCAGTCGGGCAGGGCGTTAAAACGTATCCTGTGTGAGAGAATTTTCCGAAAATGAGAAGCAGCAGTTATCACCGCACAGAGATACAGTTTGACAGCTAGAGAGGGTGGAGTTCCGGAAGGCAAAGGGGATGAAGGCAGAAGGCGGAAGTATATTCTGATATTCTCCATTAATTAAAGTTGTTCATAGCAATAATAACA
>NW_028282926.1:0-15680 GCF_059751285.1 Brachycentrus maculatus | reverse complement strand
TATCTACTTTATTAGAGAGGTAGAAACGTTATATATAAGATGTTCTGTATATTTACCTATTTTGTATTTCAAAAATGTATTTTTGTAAAAAAAAAATTAAAAAAAATAAAAAATAAAAAATAAAATTAAAAAAATATACATATATATACATATATATATATAAATATATATATATATATTTATATATATATATATATATATATATATATATATATATATATATATATATATATATATATATATATATATATATATATATATATATTTTTTTTTTTTTTTTTTTTTTTTTTTTTATTTTATTTTTTTTTTTATTGGAAGGAAGAACAACAGTTACAATATATGATACATACAGAATGTTATTCCACGTCTCAATCGCCATTGCTTGGGTCGTCTATAGTAATGATATAGTTTTACCTTGTTCTTTAATAAAAACATGTTCACTCTTACGCTTTAGATGTGTTATTTATTATAATTTGTATTTATTTTTCCAAAACATCAGTTGAATTAAGCAAAATTTTGAATATTAATAGATTTTAATTTTAAGTTTAAGTTTTTAAGAATACCAAGTAAAAATGGATAGACATTACCACAATGTGAGTGCCGAATCAATTAATGAAATTAAGTATATTCAGTTTGAGCAAAATTGAAATATTTTTTTTTCTATACAAACTTCATTTTGAATCAAAATATAATCCGCTTTAAACAGCACTCCTCAAAGCTCGAACGTCAAATTTCATTCTTGCTTCAAGTAAATGCACCATGTGAATAATTCCGTCGCATGTTTCAAAGAAATATCATGGATATAGACTGCCACTCACTAAACTATCGGGAAGAGGAATGAATAGCGTGATACATGTTTGCATAAAAGATCTCACAGTCATACTTTTTGAAAAGAAAATGCTCTATTTTCAGCATCTTGTATTTCAAAATTCATTTTGTGCTTGAACATTCCCAATAAATACGATCTTTTCAATGGAATAGAAATAGCTTTCTAGACAAAGAAGCAAAATGGAAATAAAATCACAGATATGAATCTATTTTTTTGAAATAAAATCAAATACTTTTCCTTCATTGAAGAAGACATAATATTTATCGAAACCAGTTGAAAATGTGCTTTTGTTGTGTTCGTAATTATGCCCTTAACACTCGCCTTATCATTCATCGTTCACTTTATGTAGTACCACTTTTATAAACGCTTATTCGTGACTACTGGTTTCGGAATAATCATTTCATCATCAGTTTATTAAAATAAAATTATTACGGTTTAATATTTGTACAAAAATGAAATATTGAAGGAGAGAAAGAAGACAAATAAATCAAGATAAATGATAAGGAGAGTGTTATATTACCATACCACAAAGTTAACAACGCTTTTAAAATACAAAATATATTATCTAAACGTTTTCAAAAAATGTTCGTATACCTGTTTTAAAGCGAACAGCTATAATATTATAATTAATAACTTTGTTATCATATGAATTGGTCTTAATCCACAGTATATTGGATACCGTGTTAAGCTGTCGTGCTGGAGGTTCTGGGTTCGATTCCCAGGGCCTCCTGGAATACTGAAAAATATACTGATTTTTCACTCTTGTAATTATATATGTAAAATAACATTAGACTGGTAACTAAAGCGTAGAGTTGATCACTTTTCCTTCATATGTTTAACGATCTAGAAAACATTGAATCTATACGAAGCAGTGCCCTATGCACCATTGGCTGAATTATTGGGTTTAGATGATTAATAAAATATATACATTATTCGAAGTATTGATGCTGATGCTGTTTGCCTCTAAATCTGTCGACATTAAAGTTAATTTATTTATGAAAAGATGTGTACTGATTTTGAACAAAGTTTTATATTGATTTCATTTTTAATATTACAATTTTTATGATTACCAAGTAAGGGATTAACCCACTAAATTTTTCGACTTTCGAAGTGGAAAAAATACCAAATAGTATCAATAATTTCTGATAATTTATATAGCGCTATGTTCAAGGGCGTTTTATACAGATAAATGAAAAATTTATAAAAGTAGTCACTTAAATAATCAGTTTTCTGTTACAATGATTAAAGAAAACAATTGTTTTTTACCACTTGAGTTTTATTATAGACTACATGTTTCAGAAGTTAAACTTCCATCATTCAGGTCTGTATAATGAGTTATTATACAGACCTGAATGATGGAAGCTTAACTTCTGAAGCATGTAGTCTATAATAAAACTCAAGTGGTAAAAAACAAGTGTTTTCTTTAATCATTGTGACATGTCTTACCACAAAGTTAATGCCGAAACAATAAATAAAATACAGTTTTCTGTTGTCATTATTTATTTTTTCATCTTGATTTATTTTATTCCACACAATTTGTTTTGCTAAGGAGAATGACAGCTAGTATCACTCTAACCAAGTCGTTATTTATCCATGAACGAAGTGTTTTCGTGAATCCTTTAATTGTAGGGTCTCTCCTTCTCAAATTGCGCGCCATACAGACGAAGCTTTGACCCGAACAGGCAATTATAATTAAGACGCTATTCATAAGTAACTTTGTATCGAGTGTATCGTGTACTCGGTCTTCTTTCCTCAAATTATTCCACTTTGGTACTGAAAATATCCCTGTAATTTACCGCTTTTGGTGAACTTAAGATATTGTATGTAATGAAGCTTTTGATTAAAGTTAATTTAATGGAAAATATATACATTATATTCATACCCCTGAATATCGCGAAAACCGTATTTGCAAATACAACACAATATTCACAAAATTTCGAGTGTGTACAATTCTTATTTTTATATTTAGGTTTAACTACATTTTGAGTGTGTCCAAATACTTGTTCACAAATCTGGATTATTTCCAATTATAGGAATTATTTATCATATTATTTTGTTTGACATCTCAACATAGATGGAGAAGAATATGGAAGTCTGGGCATTTACGGGGCTTACGGCCGTCATAGGCTGGTTTAAGTATTGACTTTACACTCTTGTAACATTCACTAACTCCACCCATCATTGACAACCATACTATTCAAATTCTTGGAAATTCTATATATTATATATTATCCATTTATGAAACATTGTATAAGGATCGCTAAAATTTTCACTACTGACATCTATTAGTAAGACATAATCTTTTTCATCTATGTTGAGTTCTCATAAAAATAATATCTGGATTACTCCTGTTAGGAGTTTTTTTTAATATTGCCATCTAAACACATGAAGAAGAATGCGGAAGTCTTGGTATTAAAAGGGCTTACAACCTGTCATGTACTGGTTTTAGTGACGATTTTATACACGTATAACATTTACTATTCTACTGATGATTGATAACCACGCTACCACAAACATAAGGTAATTTAAAATAATTAAAAAGAGGAAAAGGAGTTAGTCTACTCCAGGTTGCATGCCAGAACTCGTAAAAGTTTATGTAGGACAAGCTACCGGTACGGGTAAAAGTCTCATAGGCAATGATACTTAATTTTTTCGTTTGATATTTTTATAATTAAAGTTTTAAGGATAATTTGGCACACTAATATAGTCGGAATATTAGTTTTACCATTTTATATGACAGATGGGGGCTGGACATGTGGCGGCACTGCAGCACAATGCTGCGTTTGCCAGCGAGCTAATGTTCATCTACATCTCTCCAATTTTTTTATCATTCACCGTTTCTTTTAATTATTTTTATTCTTATTTATTTATTATTTTTCATTACATTGTTTAAAAAAAATGTTGTAAAACATATATGGCTGACTAAGTACTGCACCCACCACTTAGTCAAGCTGTATTAAAGAGTTATTTTTTTATTATATTTCTTCAAGAGGAGATATCAAATGATAGTATGAAATAGTTTAAAGTTAAAGTATCAAATTATTTGAAAATAACGCAAACTCGTTTTTTCTAGTAATATACAAATATGTGGCAGCATGCTAAAATGCCTTAAAACGTGTAATTTTCTAAATGGATCCCAAATACTATCCGGTTTTAATAGCGATATATTTTCACTTTGATGGTTATTTTCGACGATGGCTTAAGCCAGGTTTTATACGTGTCAAGTCATGCACACACCATAATAAATTGGGCTGTATATCATAAACTTATTGATTTTACTTCGATACATATCCGGGCCCTAAGCCACAGCCTAAATTGGGCATGTTTTTCCTCGCACGAAAAAACCTTTAACACTTTCCCCATAAAAATGTCTTCGTGAAATCTTAACTCACATGTAATAATAATAAATCTCTTAAAAATAATGGCCAACAGTCTGCAAGTCGTGAACAAAATATAAACGAAACAAAGCGATCGACTTTTTGGAGGTGATTTTATTTTTGTAATTTTCTTTGACCTCGTTTGGTTTCTTGTGCTGAATATCAAGATTATGTCGTGTAATTTATAAAGAACTGTTAGTTAAACTTTTTTTTAACATTTTAAAATAAAACAACTTTGTTTTAACCACTTTTTATCATTACACTTTTTTCCAACCGGTTTTAACAAGAACCTTGTCATCGTCAGGGTTTATGTACTAATTCTAAAACATTGAAATACTCATAGTTAGGGTGGAAGTTTTTAGTATCGTAAGGAAAGGGTAATTATCTAATATATAACCTTACTTTGAGTATTTCTATGTTTTAGAATTAGTACATGAACCCTGATGATGACAAGGTTCTTGTTGAAACCGGCTGGAAAACGTGTACCAATAAAAAGTGGTTAAAACAAAGTTTTAATTTTATTTTGTAAAGTTTATAAAATGTGCCTCAAAGTATCTGCGAAAAACATTCAAGAATTTTTTTTCTTCATAACATAAGCGAATATACATATTTATATAAATATATTTAAAATATATTTTAGTTGTTTTATGTTAAAACTGGGCATTTATCGTTTTCAAAGAAGAATGACGGGAGTCTGAGCATTCCAGAGCTTAAAACCTAGCATTTGGCTGACTTGCGTGATCACTTTATACACTTGTGTAACGTTCACCATTCTGGCCATTATCAAACGTCCATATTGCACATTTAAATTAAGAATATTATGCTAAAAAATATATTGAAAATTAAAAAAACATTGATTTTAAAATTAAACATTTCTCGATTTGGTAAATAAAACTCCCATTACAATTCAACGAGCTTTGGATACTTTTTGGTATATTGTAGTGCTATATTCACGACACATTTTACAAGTGCAAATATCCATGTCACATTTGAACCCAAAATTCCCGACATGTCGTGTCAACAGCCTCCTGATAGGGGTCAAACCGCAAAGTACCCAGAATAAAATATGACTCTGAATTTCTGACCAGTATTACGAGGCAATAAATAGAAATTTAGGTTTACGATATTTTCTACAAATGTCAGTGGATTACCAGGAATTCAGAAATTACGGTCCCAGTGTGCTAAAATTTTCACTTAAAAACTATCCTGTAATCTCTCCGTTTATGCGGTTATTTTAAAACTGTTAGTATAATTTTTAATGAAGCTTTTATATGGTTATTCGTGATGAAAACCTGAATGAAATAACGAGTTTTTTTAAAGTCGTTATTTAATTCGGTTTTTGGATTCAATCACTTAAAACTTGTCACGCCTATCAATATACAAATTTTATCGCGTATTGCGTTTTTTTAGCTCTTAATAAATAAGACAATTTGCTATCAAAATATCAGTTGACCAAAAATGTAAATAATCCATTAGTATTATTAGTTAGTACCAATATTTAAATCTATTAAGATTTAATTATTATTTAAATCTATTAAGATTTAATTGTTATTCGATGCATTTAATATTATGTCTATATAAAAATTTAAATTATTTTTAATAAGTGGTATTTACTAAGTAAAGGTTAATTTACAAAATGATAATATTACAAAGTGACTGACGAATCAATTGATGAAATTGTAATCAAATTACAGTTAATACATAAAAATGCGTTTATTCGTGTATCGTAAGTATGTTCGTAGATATTTTTTGAACTATTCAAAGTATCTTATGTTTAAATGTTCAAATTACTTTGCAACTCTTTTTTTTATAGTTGTTTTCAATAAAATCAAATTGACAATATTTTTATTGTGTTAAATATTTTTTTTTTATATAATGGTGAATTGAAAAAAAAAACAGCGCTGAAAAGTGTTTATGAAATGTTTGTATAAATTTATTATTTATTGATTCGGCATTAACTTTGTGGAATGACATGTTGATTATGTAAAAAAAATTAAACACTTGAATAAACCATTTAATGAGTTTTATTTATATAATTGACTAGTTTTGAAAACATCTGTAAGTTTACGAAACAAGTCGTATATATAAAAAAAAAACTTATTAAGTGGTATATTCAAGTGTTTTTTTTTTATAAATTGTATAAATACGTTTATACAATGGATAATATATACCTACGTGTACATTTTTGTATTTTTTAAACAAAAACATGAAAATCTGATGGAAAAAATACTTCAATTAAATAAATGTTATCGTAATACACGCCAAATCAGTTTACGTTTATATGTTTGTGTGTTATTTTTGTAAGGAATAGTTTGGACGTCTATTAGTCGCCTCTCTAAACTGATTCTATGGACCTTTGTAAATTACTGTTGAAGCTTGACGTTTGTTGGTCTTTAAAAGCTGTTTTTCGTTTAGTTCAGAAGATTAAGTAAATAAACTTTCCCCTTGCGCTCTCGTGAACACAACGTATCAAGCGAAATAATACAAGACACTTTTTTACCCTTATATAAAAGAACACACACATTATACCTAATGTTTGTGTATTATTGTAAATATACAGCTTTTTGTCAAATATTTTTTTTTATAATTTACAATTTTAGAAAACTACTATAAATCTTTTGGATCGTAATATTTTAAGCGTTTCCAAAATTTTGGTTTACAAAATCTAGATTTGCTAAGTTAGTTGTTATTTTTTACTTATTTTTTATTGGTATTTTACCGTAGTTAAATAACTCTATTTGCGGTAGGAGTATGAGAGACTGGGCGTTAATAGGACCTGTCGTTTTTGTGTTAAAACCATTTTTATAGCATTGTTGTTTTTAAATATTTTAAATACACAGATTTTAAATATTTTCACTTAACATAATTTAACTTTTCACACATTGCAGACGCTTTTACAGACTGTATCTAAACTTTAGCTAAGGTAATACGCGTTGTGTAAGTAATTTTTATTATTGTAATTTAACAAACTTAACAAATAAATGATACAATCCGGACCTTTAAAAGATGCTATTTTTCCTCGTTATCTCGAAAATATCGAATCACGATCATATACCTCATATTTAAGTTATCACAAACCATTGATATCACTATTAGCAATTGAAGTACCAATCAATATATAAAATAAACAGAAGTTTTGTATAATTGTTCTTTTGAGATGTCTCTCACGTAAATTGTCTTTTTATTTATTTTTTAAGATATTTTTCTTCTATCACGTGTACTGTACTGCACGCGCAATTTTTGATAATTTATTTCCCTAATAAAACGAAAAACAAAGTGATTTAATCATGACAATAATAAATCTTCGTTAATAAAAATACATCGGTGGAAAGTCGCATAAGTGTCGGTCGTTTTTCTTCTTATCTCTCTCGCGTGCGACCAGCAGTGACGCTAAGGCTTTACCGGTGTAAATGTAGGAACATTTATCTGACGACAAAACCGATAGCCCCGCTCGCACTATCTCGTCTTATATTGCTGTGGGATGTTTGCAGAATACTTGTTTATCCTGGGACTGATTTACAAGAGACGTTTAAACGAACTGTGTCGCAAGACGAATTGGCCTAGATGTAATTATTCAGTGTCCGCGATCCCCCTTCCTTTGAGACAACGCGATAGTGAAAATGTTTTTTTTTGTAAACCTTAAAAATAATAGATTCCTGGTTTAAACCTTTATGATTAGAAGTGAATCATGGAGTTGGCAAAATGAGGATGAAAGTAGAGAGAATCTATAAATATATATATATATATATACATATATATATATATATATATATATATATATATATATATATATATATATATATATATATATATATATATATATATATATATATATATATATATATATATATATATATATATATATATATATATATATATATATATATATATATATATATATATATATATATATATATATATATATATATATATATATATATATATATATATATATATATATATATATATATATATATATATATATATATATATATATATATATATATATATATATATATATATATATATATATATATATATATATATATATATAAATATGTATCGTATGAGTGTGTACAGTTTAAACCAAAAAATAACGGGTTTTCACAAGCTTTAGTATATTTTCTACGAGTATATATTTATAGGTTCGTGTATGTTTTGGCGATCCGGCATCGCTCCTTGAGATTTCCTTATCCGATGAAAAGTTCAAACAGAAGGGTGTCCTCTGGACCACTGCACACATCTTGTACAGATGTTCGCTTCAGAAGATAAAATTTATGATACACTCCACACACTGAACTTTATTATCTCTCCTACAATTCTTAAGCTTTAATATATGAAGAAAAAAAAATATTTTTACATTTATCGATACCTTCACAAATAAAAACATTGTTTCTAGATGAGAATGTAGTTTTCTGGGCTTACGAAATGTCATAGGCTGGTTAGAAACTTTATGGTAAATTTATCAATCACTTTATACGCTGTGTAATGTTTGCCATTCTATCCATGATTGAAAATAAAATTATTAATTTATGGAAGTTACAATTGTCAGTTTACTTTTTTTTAAATTGACTCTTACTAAAAAAAATAAGTTGAAATTGCATCAATTTATTCAGTGCCCTATATACTATTTGGTTAGGATGATGTAAGAAGAAGAAAAATAATACTTTTAGTTTTTAATACAAAATTTTGTTCAAGGATTTGGACGCACTCAAAATATTTTGAAACTATTATTATTTCGCGTGACACATGGTGTAAGTATGCGTATGTATTTTTATGAATGATATTCTCTTAAAATATCAATGCATTTGCCAGAATCTTGTACCCCGCTGCGTGAAATTTTTATTTTCAGCCGAAAGATAAAGTTATTATAATTAATAGATTTATATTATCCACTGACACTTCGTGATGGAATTGCATTTTTAATTTATTATTAGATTAAAACCAATATTTTTAGCTTTTCCACTTTTTTATTTGACCAGCGACCGGGTTTCGTCGTTACCGACATGTTTTCGTCGTTAACGACACACCAGTCTGATGATGTCGGTAACGACGAAACCCGGTCGCTGGTCAAATAAAAAAGTGGAAAAGCTAAAAATATTGGTTTTAATCTAATAATAAATTATTATAATTACGTAAACTCTTTCGTGAGATCTCAAATAATATTTCATCTTAAAACTTTAAATTTAATTATTTGTTGAATGTACAAAAATATAACAAAGTTTTTGCGAAACAATTTAAAAGTACGGTATTACAATGAAAGTAGAAATACAGTAGTGGCTACTTCGGGTGAACTTCATCCCCTCTGACTGAGATTAATGATTTTCTTTCTTTATCTGCGTTTCCACCCTTCAACCTTCTATCTACTGCCCTCTTGAGTGTGCCCAAGTCGTGATCGAACCCTGGACCCTCGTTTTCTGAGATAATTTTATAAGTGTGATGGTACACGAAAGGTTTCGTGTTTTCATATGTGTACGTGTATAGATCGGGTGGTGGCTTTAGACCCTGGGGCCGAATACTGCATCTGTAACGTTTGGGAAATCAAACATGGCTGCAGGTTGTATTTACTTTGGCAATGAATTTTGAAGTGTAAATAGTTAGTTGAAAATGTAATGCTAAGCCAAAGGTCAATGGGTTAGTTATCAAAGAGTGTTATCTGTTTTAAAACATAAAATATGTGTCTTAATAGCGTTGTTGAAGAATGTAGATACTTAAACATTTGTTTCCACAGTGCTTTGTTGATTCTCATTTTTTATTGACAGTTTTCAATAATTAAAAAATATCCACTTTTGTTATTTGTTTTTTTATTTCCTTAATTGTTGTTATTGTTTTATACACTAAACGAATATAAGTTCTTTAAGCAATTTAAAAAATGAAAAAAAAATGGAAATAAATAAGAATCAACAGTTAAGAAAATTTCCAAAATTTGTATTATTAATAATCATCTTGAGATAAATAATGTAATAAACTTGTTTTTTGTTAATTGTCATTTCAAAAGTTCTTGGTATTCAAAAATATTTTGCGTTATTGATATAAGGTTCAATGCTTTATTAAGAAAGGTGTGTTGAGATGGATTGGGCATGTGAAACTAATAAGTGAAAAAAAATATTAAAAAAGTGTGGCAAATGTAGTTGGAAAAAGAACCAGAGTTAGACTGAGGAATACTTGGAAGTATAATGAAGTATTTCAATTCAGATCAAGATAGAAGTCGGAATAAAGAGACTAAGATTTTTTTGGTAAGACAGATTGAAGAGGTGTTCTATTCTCTCTGCCCACCTATGCGAAAAAACGGCGTGATGGTAAGTAAGTTACTTGGTAACTTAGTTATATAGCATTTTTGTCGTAAAATACTATCTTAATGCTTTACGAAAAATGTGTTTTTGTTTAAATATCTTTGTTAATAAGCGTGTTATGTTTAATACAAGAAAAGCTTAAATTGACAAAAAAAAACATCATTTATTTACATATCAGCGTAGAACCATCGCGTTTGCACAACGTTGTGCGTTTGCTTTATTTAATTGTTCAAACATTTTCATGAACGGAAATTGGAAAAGCTTTCTCCGTTTTATTTATCTTTGTATTCAAATCTGCAATAAAAAGTTGAAATTCCTTTCTACATAACGCAAATGCTAAGCATTTCCGAGGCAGTTTTCGCTCTACAAACTGTCATAAAATTTTCACTTCCCTTTCCCTTGCCCACAAATATGGCATAAAATTTCAAACACAATAAAAATAAACCCCTCCACGTTGGTAGTAAAAACTTAAGCGACACTTCGTGAAAAGAAACACATTTTAATCACGATTTCTAAAGTATTTTAAACTCTACTATCAAAACCTTTTCAAATATTTAGGTTATAAATTTGGCCTGATTAGATCGTTTGGTTGACCCGCGCATAGTAATAAAAGTTAAAAATAAATGTATGTTTATAATTCTACTACATTCAGAAAGCCAATAACCCTTTGCACTCCAATGTTTTTTTGGTATGAGCATACCACTAAGTTTATATTTAATTTAATTTATTAATATCTCATTGAACTTAATTGATTATATTGAAAATTAAAAAAAAATAAACCAAAAATAAAGAACGAGAGAGATTTAGCGTGTGAGACAAAGAGAGAGAATCTTAAAAGAAATACTTTGAAATTTTTAAAAGTATTTACTACCATTTTTATTCAGTATTTACTTTGTCATTACTTGGTGCTTCAACTGGTAAAACACACTTATTTTAAAGCGCAAATATTCAGCACAATCTCATTTTATCGCTTTGTATCGTTGTGTGTTTTACTAAATTTTATACAATTTTCGTCTACGTTTAGCGTATTTGGCTTTCGTTCCTGAAGTTTATTTCCCACGGGGGGGTCGATATGTGGTAAATAGTGGTGATTTTTTTACTCTCAGTATTTATTTTTTAACCTCTCTCCTGGTACTTGAAGCGCAGGACTGATCACCTTGACTTCATATAATTAACGAACAAGATAATACTGCTTCAATACGATTCTGTGCTTTATGCACTATTGGACCCAGATAACGGTTTCATGAATAATAGTTATTTTCCATTTTTAATTTAAGTTTTACTCGGTAAATACCACTATGCCTTAAAATCTATTGTGACACGTGTTCCGATGCATTCTGCATCATTTTCAATCATTTTCTTTACAGTTTGATCAAAACACCTCAAGTTATAATTTTACGAAAATAGTGCTTTATAATTTATCCGAGTTTTTTTTTTAAATATGACAAGTACTAGCGGATATGAGATAGTTTTTCTGTATGTTTTTTGGTCCCTTTCAAAGAGGGACACATGTGACCACAAAGACGTATCAGTATCTATGTAAATTGAGACATCATTGAACGTGGAATCTGCTTTTGGGGTTTCTCTATTAATGTATGTATCTATGGACTGGATGCGCCCCTATTTGGCCGCATAGGGGTTGAATGTACCGATGTATTTGTTTAAACCGTAAAATGTATATCACAACCGTCGATATTATGTGACAACCCACCGCAAAGGACCCCAGAGAATTCAAAGTGGAATAGGTAATAAGATATTTTTGGATTACTTCTAATGGCTGAATAATGTGAATCTCGCAGGGATTGGCTGAAAGGATTTTCATACGAACGATTTCTAAGCAAATATTTTCAAATTTACTTTTAAAAAAATTATTAAATCCTTTAATTATTAATCAAATTCTTTTCATATTTATTAATTCTTTCTTACGTTTTAGACATCTCTTCACAGATGAAGAAGAATATGAAAGTCTGGGCATTAACAGGGCTTACGACCGTCACAGACTTGGTGTGTGAGTGTTTCCAAATGTGTACAAATGTTTGGACACACTTAAAATGTTGTAAATTAACTACCCTCTTTATTTTAAATTATAATGTATTTCTTGAATGTTTTTAGCAGATACTTTGTGGCACATTTTATGAACTTTATACAACTAAACAACTTTGTTTCAACCACTTTTTATAATGTATTCGCAACTTTTGATCGATGAAAACTATTCATTCATACTATTGATAACTTTCTAAATTCTAATTTATCTGGCACTATCTCCATTGTAATTGAACCATATTTATTGGAGCAAGTCGTTACGCGAGGGAGGTTGAAAATTATTTTCAGCTTGCACATTATAGAAATTTATGTTATATTGATAAACCACACATATTGTAACCTACTCGTATACCTTCGTTTATATTTAACTTAACCATTTTGGCCGAATTCGCAGCAGTTCAGTTTTGCAGTGTCGTATTAAATTGTTTTTAAATTCCGTCTAATCGCTTGCATTCAACTTGCAATGCAAAATATAGATAGAAATACGAGTATCAAAATTAAGGTTTGAATAAAAACATAATATTCTTGAATGTTTTACAAAGATTTCTGTATGTATTCCAAAAGTCATTTCACTTAAAAAAAAAAGCAATATACTACAGAAGTATCCTAGAAATCCGAACTAAATCTCTGGTCTGTTCGGATTTGGAAAAGTTCGGATTAACCCAGAAATTTATAATGAAATTTATGCATAGTACTTTACACTACAGCAGTTATGTTGTACATACTTTTTACATTTCAACCTAATATTCCAGTGCTTGAGTAGCAATACTGGTATAGTACTGTACACTTTATTAACCTTTCAATAATTTCCAAACTAAATTACGTTATATTCAATAATTCTATGTAATAATTTATATATTCTTCAGTATTAGCGTGTTTTTTAAAATGTTTTCCTACGAACGTTTTTCTTAAAAATCTTTTTTGGATTTTTGAATCTACTGGTATATACGATTGAATAGTGCACTGCTAATAAAACACAATGCCTGCTACTTCACGTATTTTCTACTGCTCCAAATATTCCTTTGTAGTCAATTTGAAATTTGTATATTGAAAAAAAATTATACCATCGAGAAATAACCTTTTTTCAACACTTACAGTTATACCACATTAATATTATATATTTTTGTAATCAAATTCTGATCAAGACTTCAAAATTTGTGAACTAAACGAGACACGCGTGTTGTTTGAATCAAAACAGTTGATGATCGTGAGGAAAATATTGAGGTTGCGCCTACTTCAACATACGATATTCACACTTACGTTGACGATATTAAACCACCGCGATGATGAATATTTTAATACTTCTTAACAAGATTCACGCTGCCAGGCGAGCGCCGGTGTCACGTGCTGGATGCCTATAATATGCTGATAATATGGTGAAAGCATATTTTATGGAAATCTCTGCACTGAAATAATGGCGGCACACCGCCGGGAAGCCAGTTAGGCGAAATAATGTAATCCTTAATTTATCTTTCAGCATCGGAAAGATAAACTATGAGCCGTCGCTGATTAAATCTAAATTAAGAGTAGGTACTTGCTACGATTATAAAGCTTTAGCCTTTTGTTCTTCTGTCGTATTTACGTTTAAAAAAAATAAAAGCGTGTTTCGTAATTGCGGTTACTACCGTTAATTTTAGTTAAAATTTATACGAACACACACACACACACACACACACATTAATTCATTTGTTAGATCTACGCTAAATATTTTGTACTAATCTTTATGTTTCTGTGGTTAACTACAATATAATTGGCTTGTTTAATGTATATCTTTTAATTGTTTTGTTTTACATATGTTGCTGTTAACCCAAACAAAAATAAATTAAATTTAAGAAAGTGTTTAGGAGTATTTTTTTTAAATGTTAACAAACTAACTAACCATCGCGAGAGAATAGAACGCCACACCAATCTGTCTGCAAACGTCTTACGAGTCTATAATTACATTAATGCATCTGCTCATCATCCCCGCCAATTATTGCGACTCTTTAACTGAATATTTTCAAGTATTTGAAATACGTAATCATGCCAAGATGACCTCAGTCTTCCTCTGCTTCTTTTACCAACCACATATAACTCATTTTTTTATCCTTTTTTACTCATTCGATTCTCATGAACCATCTGAACACACTTTTTTCAAAATTTGATACACAATGCTTATATTAACCTTTATCTTTATCTAATAATACTGGGTATGTTCTAACGTTCTTTTCGTTTAAATGTTTCTTTAATGTTTTTAGCATAAAACTATGTGGCACATTTTATAAAAAAAATATATAAAATAAAAATAATTTTTTTTTTTTAAACACATGTTTTTAATTACAACATTTTGAGTGTGTCCAAATACTTATTCACAAAATCTGGACTTTTTTCCAATTACAGGAGTTATTTTCATTTGGTTTTTGACATCTCATGAAAGATGAAGAAGAATATGGAAGCCTGGGCATTTACAGGGCTGACGACCGTCATAGGCTAGTTGAAGTGATTACTTTACACACGTGTAACATTCACCAATTCTACCCATTATTGACAACCACACTACTCAAATTCTTGAAAGTTCTATATATATATATATAAACCAATTAAAATATATATATATATATATATATATATATATATATATATATATATATATATATATATATATATATATATATATATATATATATATATATATATATATATATATATATATATATATATATATATATATATATATATATATATATATATATATATATATATATATATATATATATATATATATATATATATTTATATATATTTTTATTTTTTAATTTTTATATGTGTATATATATATATATATATATATATATATATATATATATATATATATATATATATATATATATATATATATATATATCATGTTTTTAATGATTATATGTATGTTAATATTATTAACATTTTGTAAAAATGACTTACTTCAAATGTAATGCTTTAACTTTTAAGAATGGGGCTTTGCGATATTTTTTATTTATTTCATAATTTGTAAAAAATATCAGATAATCATAGTTCGTCATAGGGATACGATGAGTGGTCAAGATTTATACCGTATAATTTTAACCATTTTAATGGTATATTTTGTAACACCTTTTGTATAAAAATGTGATTCCACTC
>NW_028282925.1:0-25699 GCF_059751285.1 Brachycentrus maculatus | reverse complement strand
TCCCAACCCCAACCCCAACCCCAACCCCAACCCCAACCCCAACCCCAACCCCAACCCCAACCCCAACCCCAACCCCAACCCCAAATATCCACAATGAGTACATATAAATATGCCCATATCGACCTATTTAATTATTAAACATATGCATCCCTAAAATATTGTATTAAAATTATTACCCAAACAATAATAATTTAAAGTATGACTTTTAATCTCTGTTATCTTCATCTCATAAAAATATTCGACAGCCCGTACTTTATACCAAATAATGTTCACTCGAATTAATATTAGTTTTGAACGTCGTTGCGGCTATGTTTTAAATTTATTATAGTTTGATTATATATCCCAATGATAAATTTATTCTGTATAATTTCTTATGATTCAGTCTCCTGAACCTATTGAGTCCTCTTCCAAACAAATTAGGCTGTTCGAAGTGTTTTCGAGCACCCCCACCAAACAGAGCTATCAGAACTCTCCCTCTAAGCACAGAACTTCGGATACTTTCGAGCGAGCGAGCACATCCCCTGAAAGAAAATACAACCAACATGAACTACTAAGTAATTAACATTTAATTCTTCAGATTTTGTCAGCCCCTTCAGCCCAGCCCTCGAATCAAAGGGATCCGAAGAATCCTCAATCACAGACAGATTCATTCCATCTCGAAAGCTGCTAAAAAAATAATCACTCTACCAAGAGGATCAAATTCCGGAGGAGAACAATTAAAACTAAAATGCCAAAATTGAGAATTATCACATGAGCGTCTCGGATGTCTACAAGAAATTTATTATGACTGACTCCTCCCGAGAGAGTCAGGACAATGGCATCGAAATCTACCAGAATAACAATATTCTGAAATACTCTGTCAAGTGTGGGCTCAATTCATTTGAAGCCCCCAGCTTGAGCAAGAACTCGAGCCTAGAATTTACTGATGAGCTAGTCAACTGCTCTACCAATAAAAGGAAAATCAATAAACTGCCGTGCAAGGTCCTAGATGCCCCTGCGTTACAAGATGACTACTATCTTAACTTGATTGACTGGTCCACTCAGAACTTTCTGGCTGTTGGCCTTTCTTCTAGTGTGTACTTGTGGAATGCGAATAACTCCAAGGTGACCAAACTTTGTGATTTGGGGATGAGTGATACTGTGACATCTGTTGCATGGTCGGTGAAAGGCCCTCACTTCTCATTGGGCACAAATAGCGGAGAAGTCCAGATTTGGGATGTGAATAAAATGAAAAGGGTTCGCATTATGCAAGGGCATTCTAACAGAGTGGGCTCGATTGCATGGAATTCCACGATCCTCAGCACTGGGTCCAGAGATAAGACCATTTTGCATCGAGATATGAGAAGCAGCAGCCCGTATTTTAGTAAGCTAATTGGCCATAAGCAAGAAGTTTGTGGACTTAGATGGTCGTTTGATGAGCAGCAGCTGTGTTCTGGCGGCAACGACAATAAGCTTTTGATATGGAGTGCTCTAAGCACTGAGCCAGTCATGAAGTTCTGCGATCACACGGCAGCTGTGAAAGCAATGGCTTGGTCTCCTCATCAGCATGGGCTCCTCGTATCAGGCGGAGGCACAGCTGACCGCACAATCAAATTCAGAAATACCCTTACAGGAACAACCATCAAGACTGTCGATGCTGGCTCACAAGTCTGCAATCTCATGTTCTCAAAAACTCTAAACGAAATTGTCAGCACTCATGGATACTCCCAAAACTAAATAAACATCTGGAAATACCCCAAAATGTAAAAAATCAGCACCCTAACTGGACATACCTACAGAGTGCTATATCTCGCAATGAGTCCAGATGGCAGCACCATTGTCACAGGAGCAGGCGACTAAACATTAAGGTTCTGGAATGTCTTCCCAAATCGCAATTAATCTGGCAAAAAGGGACACAGCTCCCTAAACATATAAAATGTTATGCTACGTTGATTTATTTACTTTCTTTAATTTTATTTATATCTCCCATTTATCATATGATTCATATAAGAATATAAACATAAGCATTAAATATATATTCAGATGCTAACATAGCCTCAAAGCGAAACCAGCAAGACCTCGTTCCCTCCTGAGGAAAATGAAAACGAGCATGATGGCAGAAATTAGGAAATCTCAACATAAATTAAATAAACAGAGTAAATTAATTAAGATAACGAGAATGGGGCACAAGATGCTGTCATAAACTTTAATTAATCCAAATAATCAATGGAAGAATAAGCTTTAATTCTGGAATAAAAGATAGTTGTAGAAGATGAGAGAGATAACATGAGATATAAGCTAACTATACAAGAAGATAATGATAATGTGCCAGATTAATCGGCTTTGTATTCAGCTTCTTAATTTAATAAAAGTGATAAACAAGCTTAGCGTCGGTAATAGCCGTCTTTATCGAAGGAGTTTGTCATAACCATCAGAAAAGGACTCATCAAAAAGAATCAGACCAACAACCCTATAAATCTTACCAATTCGAGGAATGCCAAGAACCCTTAAAATTATGCCTTATAGCTTGCATCTCGCATGAATAGACTTAGAAAATAAAGACAGACCTAATTCGAGAAGAAGATGCTGGCAAAAAGCATTTAAATTCCACTCTCGACTCCTCGAAGAATCGGTGGCATCTTACATATCAGATAAAAACCAAAATCAAGAGGAATTTTTAAAAATCTGGAAGAGATCAAACGAGAAAAGTGTATCCTTTAAAAATCAAAGCAAGCCAATGAGTAATACCATTTAAGAAAATTCATTCGTAGCTTTTTATTGGGCATTGGCGATACAGTTGTAGAACGAGTGTAACAAAAAAGATCCTTTTTTTCATATAAATTTCACAAAGTTTTGAATAAACAGTACATTCCTTTAAAAATCGGAGATTTTATAAACTCAGGTCATGAAAATCCAAATTTACTCAATTTGATGCACAATCAATCTCGTATCAGAAAATCGAGGCTGGAAGAAATATCGATTTTGGGGAAGAGTCGGGTTAACAATATGAGCGTTTCCAATCATCATACTTTAACGATTTAGCATAAAAAGTCTCAGTCATCAGGCAGCGATGAAGATGGCTCAGAAAACAATGATGATGACAGTGATGAAGACAGTGGTGAGGGCAATAGTGAAGGCAGTAGTGAAGACGGTAGTAAAAACGGTAATGAAGACGGTAGTGAAGACGATATTAGCTAAGGTAGTGACAAAGGTAGTGAAGAAGGCAGTAACGAAGGTCGTGACAAAGATAGTGACAAAGATAGCGACAAAGATAGCGACAAAGATAGCGACAAAGATAGCAATAAAGGCAGTAGAGATGCTCACTAAAAAAGCAACACCCACAACAAAAAATAGAATGAAAACAAAAGTATAGAGTCCAAACCATCTCCAACAGTCCAAAACAAAACCAAACCCAATAACCGAAACAAAAAATGAATAATAAATTGGAGTAGCTTGATACAATTATATAATATATAGTTTAATTCAAAATTCAATGAACTTTGGCTTCCCCTCAAGCGCCAACTATGCTCAATCCCAAGTGTCCTCCCAATTTGATACTAACTATGGCGCAGTGGAAAACGGCGGGCTCTTTTCAAAAGAGGAATGCCGTAACTTGGCCAGGTAAATATGCATTTGACATAGAAAAATTATCGAAACTTATGATGGGAACAATGATGGAATTTGTGAGAGTATTGAGGTTGCGAAATGGCTGGTAGACTGCTATCGAGCAATGAACAAGAGCTTCCAGCCCACTGCAACCGACATTGCCTCATATGTCCAAGTCATTGATAAAAATAGAAATGGGAAGGTTACTATTGACGAGCTCGAGCACTTTATCGTTAGATATTTCTATAATGCCAACAGGGCTTGAAGATGATCATGGATTGCAGATATATTTGAAATTTAATTTGAAATAATTTAAAACTTTTACGTTATACATGGCTATGAAGCGAAGTGGCAAAGCAGACATATAATATTGAATTGCTACTTATAGAACTTTCAATTGTTAATACTGTTTATTGAGTAATGGTCCTAAGCTCACATTGGAAAAGAACAATCCATACAAATTAATGGGAGGTTATCAAATTTAGTTAGTCTTATCTTATGAAATTATGAAAGATATTGTTACTAATAATATACAAACTATCATAATTTCACTCAATTTTATTCGGTTTCTTCGAATTGCACAAAGACTGAGTCCAATTACTTTTTGAGCTTTTACACTTTCGATTAATAGTATTTAATTTATTTTTATTTTTGGAGAAGCATTTACTCTTAGTCAGCAATCAGCATCTGCAACTGTCGGATCTGATTATTTTATTCAGTTTGTTGCCCTTGAATCTGACTCTTTAGCATTTTATTGCGAACTTCCAGCTCACGGCAGTACATTGTTTCTTTGGACGATTTCAAGGTTGTTGCAGAGCACGCGCGGTTATAGTTAGGCCGAAAAGTCGCAAATTTTTTAATCTAGTTTTAATGAATGGACATCTTTGCCAAAATCCTAATTTTAAATATAGAATTGTGGCATTTGATATTATTCGGAGTAATCAATATATAACTTATCGAAATTAAGCATTTGATTTAAATAAAGTTCAAATGAGAGCTCCATTCAAGAACTTAAGTGGCAAATAATCGCTCTAATTTATTTTTATGCTGAAACCTTCATTCAATCAACTCGAGACGATATTAATTACATTGCATATACCCGAAGCCCTAAGTTTATGCATGTATTATGTGTATGCTTTAAAATATTCAAACTATATTCACAATTTATTCGCATTATATTATCTGATAGAGAGGGAGAATGCAAATAATGCTTTCAACACTTCGTTTGAACTCATCCACAATCTTAGGCAAAGATGAAGAAAAGAAACTGACCTTAATATTAAACTACTTAATAGATAACCCGGAAGCTGCATAGTTTCTAAATCCAGTCGAGTGGGAGGATATGGGCCTAAGCGACTACCCTGTCATCATCAAACATCCCATGAATTTATTCAAAGTGCAATAGAAATTGAAATCAAGGGAGTATAAGACTGTGGAATAAGTCCTGGATCACATCGAATTGATCTGGGACAACTGCAAATAGTACAACCAAGGAGGTGTAAGTTTTATGTTATCCTAGCCTTTCTATGCCTTAGCCGACAAGATGGAGAGATCATTCAAGAAGATGATCAAGAACTACCTGCCCAACATCCAGGTCATCATTCCTTCAAGTACTTCTATCTTTATAAGAAAATGTAGAAAGCCTGCCGAATCAGCCGTTTTCTTCGCATGCCAACAACTCAAATGGAGTCGGGGTGGGCAGATCTCAGAACTCACGCAAAATCGGAAATATCAATCAAGCAGAATAGCCTATTTCGGAAGAAGAGCCCTAATAAATACCACAAAGCTAAAAGAATAGGTTCAATCAAAGGCTCAAACAAATCACACAGCAGGAACTTGCTCAGATTGTTACAATTCTACAGTAAAGTTCTCCTGAAGCTTTTAAGTAACTCGGAGGAAGCCGATGCCAAATCATCATCGACAACATCGATCAAAACTTATTTAAGAAGATTAACGAGTACTCATTTCGGTGACATAGAAAAATTGACGATTTCTTAGAGGGGGAAAAGCCTCCATCAAAGAAAGTTAAAGCTTCATGATAGATTTCAAAAATATAGTGATCAAAAATATGATTAATCTTGAAAATATTTCCATAATTAGAATCATACATTTAGATTATTAATTAAATCAATCATGGTTTTTCCCCTGATATTATGAGCAAGTTCATCGCTTCTTTCTGGGCTAAGTGCAGTTTAGAATTTAGTTTTTCGTTTTATTCGAGTAAGGATTCGCAAGTGATGTTCTTTTCTGTGATTATGCTGCTTAGTTTATCTCTCTATTCTGTAATTCTTTTCACCATTTCTGTAATTGACAATGCCTCAAAGACTGCAGTCCTAAGGAAATGGTTCGTTTCTCGAAACTATCTCTCAATCTATTATAATTCTTGTAGTTATTCTTCTAAGGATTGAATTTTATTCTATCCTTTACTTGCTAATTGCATAATTTAATACTATTTGATTTATGCAGCTCTCGCCCTCCATTCCCTAAATGCGTTCTGTTTCACTTTATTGGCATGTTTCATGAGGACAAATGCACATATTTTTTATTTCTGATCTTTCTGATGCGCAAAAACTCGATACCTTTCTAACTATTGCCTTATTTTTTAGTCTAGTTCTATCTTTCGACTGTATTCCATTTACATTTTATCCTTCTGCTTATTTAGGATTTTTATCAAATCCTTTCGCTCCATATTTTCAAAGGATTCTCGAAATTAAGTTGCAGCTTTTCTCCATGTCCTGAAAGCTAGCAATAAGTCGGGCTTCCTCAAATGATTCAGAACAAACTGGGCTTTATCTCGATACTTTTGCCGAAGTCTTTTATAAATGAGGAAGTTATTGAAGGCTCGGATTGGGGGTTCATAGCCATTCATCGACATAATCAGTCGGCTTATGAACTTATATCGCATATTCTTTTATTTCTTTTCTTCATCTTGCTTCTTCTTTTGGAATTTTGGAGACATTACGAAGTTGCCCTCTTAATTTTAGAGGAGAAGCCCTTTCTTTTTTTTCAGGTCTTGGAGGAAAGTTTCGATTCTCTGGATTTATACTTTTCTCTTTTTGACTTATCCGACCTCGTTGTGATAAGCCAGAACGTTTTTGGCTTCTGTTTCAAGTTTCCATGCATAGAACATTCCTTAAAATCTATTATACAGGGCTTTTCTGGTCAACCTCTTCAACAAATTTTGACCAATTTTGATTTCAAATTGGTTTCTTTTCCATTTTCGAATATTGTCACATAAAATTCTTTTTCTTTTTTTCTCAAATGTCAGAATAACCTTTTGGATATTAAATGTCCTTCTGTTTTTGTCGAACACTTCAAGATACCTATGATAGTTCTTAATTCTGGCAAACAACTATTAATTGAGATTGTAGGTAGCATAATGAGCAAACTTATTAATGAATAGTTTTTTGATAATTCTTTTCCTTTCCATGATTGTTTTGAGCATATAGAAAAAATTGGTAGCCTTTTTTTGTGGGCAGCTTTGCTAAAACTGATCAGCTTTCTTATTATTTTCAACTTGGCCTGACAATTGACTCTTAAACAAACAATAAAACTATCTAGAATATCCGAGCCTTAACCATTTGAGTAATTGTCTTTACTTTTTCGATTTTGCCAATTTGATTCGGGTATACTTTTTTATGAAATCAAAGGTCTTTCGAAGAATTCGATCTCCAATTCGATAGTTTACTTGACGGTTATATTTATTCTCCATTAATTCATACTTTTTGGTGATTAATTGATAGAGAGTGAGATCCTCGTGATGTTATCTTCTAAACTATTCAATTTTATTGTTCAAGCTCACGATCCTCCAAATCCTGAAAGCCATCCCTGCATTATGACGATATTTTTTGCTGTAGGCCGAGCTGAGATTTTTTTTTAATCTGTTTTTTATGATTTATTCCTTCATTTCTTCGCTAAGAACCTCAAAATTATATCTCAATGCTGCAATTCTAAGGATCTCATAAATATTTTTCCAAGTATGCACAAAATTTTCTTTCTGAATTTTCCACTAACGAATAGCAAATGAGCATGTAACCTTCTTCCAGTATCTCCGAAACGCCTAAACTTTGATATTATTCATTCTTTCTGTCTTTTTCTCAAAGAGTTTTCCAATCTAATCATGCTCAGCATTGGCTTATTTCATTTCGATCATTTTCTTCTCAGATTATTGCGTAAATTTCTCAAATTACTCCACTTATTAGCTGAGTTCTGACTTAAATTTATCCAATCTACCCTTAAGCTACTGATATTATGCCTATTTTTCAGCCCGAAAGAAATTTATGCAGAACCTATTTTTAACAAAAATACGTGTTCTTCTCTCGAGGATGTTTACAAATTTTTTAACTTTCCCTTCGTATTAAACTTTATTCTTCCATCGATACAAATAGTTTATGATTCTATTTGAACTATTCTTTATGTAAAACCTTCGTATGGCTAAAGTAACTCTACTTGCATAGCCCTTTGTCTTTTTGTCTAAGCGGTTTCTATAAAGCTCGATGAGTTTTTCTTACTTGTCAGTTACTTGTTCAGTTTATTGAATTTATTCAAGAATACCCTAATTTACAGATTATATTTAATTTTCCTTGAATTTCGAGTATATTCTTTTGATGTGTCCATAGCCGATGTATACATTCAATTCGAAGTTTCTCGAGAATATATTTGACATTATCTTTTTCAAGTGCTTATTTCGATTTTTGGTATTTTAAAATATTCCGAAACACAGGGTCAGTATCTTTCTTTATATTTTCCCAACCCTTTTATCGCATTACCTCACAACAATTTAATCCCTGAGCTTTTATTTGAAGACTTATTTCATCATGAAAAGGCCGACTACTTGAACTCTCTGTTCGATGATCGAATTGGCTCTTTCAAACATTTTTTTGAATTTCCAGCATTTTAGGCCCGAATGCAAGAATTTGAAAAAATATTTGTGTTTTATTTATTTTTCGTTGCGGATCAATCGATGCAAAATGTTGATGAATTTCGATTTTTAGAGTTATAGCAGTTTATGATCGAGGATATCTTTGATGTGCTTATTTTCCTTAAGTAAATAATTATAGCTAAATTAACAACTCTGAATCTTATCTGCAATTGACAATTTAAGCTTTTGAAATCTCTTTCTCTGAATTTTGGCGAACCCGTAATTCAAATCGTTGATGATTTTACTCGCAAACATGTTCAGAATCAATTGAAATTTCATAACCTTTTTGTTTTAATTTCTCCATTTTGTAAATGCTTGGCCCATTCTCTTCTTTAAATGGATTGATATTTTGAGCCAACCAAGAAGTTGGTAGAGTTCTTTCGTCGATTTGTGTATCTACACAATTTTGACAGTCAAATCAGTATTTTTATCAGAAACAGTCGACAACTCTGTATTTAGTTGATCGAGCATTGATGTTACACTATTTGTATGAAAAATATGTACGTCTATTTCTTCCATTCCCCGAAAGATACGGAAATTAAATCGATTTGTTTAATCTTCTCATTTGCTAATGCAAGCATCTCGCTCAATATTCTTTTTTTCTTCAAATAAATTAATTTTTTGAGTTCTCGAAAATACTAAGTAATAAAGTAATCAATACTTTAATTTTGAGGATTTTATTGGAGGTTTTATTCTATTTTGTGAGTTTTGCCCATTCTCCAAAATAAATTGACTGAATTAATAGTACAGAATGCTATTTTGCACTCTATTCGACTTATTAATCGAGGATCTGAGCATTGCGGTGTGACTCAAGTCTCGAAAAGAAACTATTCAGTGTGCGATTATATGCACGAGTTGCTAAACTTGTTATTATGGTTGTGGCTGCTTCAATTACTGCATTATTCTGGAAATATTTGAGTGTGTTGAATGAGGAGAATAAGTTGGATTTGCAGAGTGATTGAAAAATAGTTTACAAAGTATTTTGAACTTCGAAATATCTTGTTTGAATAAACTATTTCTTTATGGCTTCTGAGCGCCATGTCCGGAAAAGTTTATTTTTAATTCGGCGGTTTATTGTGCTCTTTAAAATTCTTTAAAATTTTTTCTGTTAATCGAGTGGCCGAAATTTCTAGCGTAATTTCTGTATCACATTCACTTTAATAAAGGATAAATATCTTCTTCGGATTAAGGACAGCAAGAATATCCTTTTTTGTAGTATTTTCCTACGGAGTGATCCTCTTTCAATCAGAATGAGCCCTTATTTCATTCTCTTACTTTTCATTTGATTAAATAGGAGACCAACTACTTCAGCACTTTCAGTTTTGCTTACAGCATTTGCTCGCCCTTTCATATTCTTCATGACTCTCAGTCTCTACTAAATTTAGTTTGAGATTTATTTTTATTTTGGCCCGTATTAACTCTTTCTCTGAGAGATTAAGAGTTAATTGTTGGCTCTGGCCCTTTCAAGTTCTCCTTCTAAATCCAGAAGCACAACTTTGACCCCTTAATTCTGGGTCTTCTGCTACCACAGGCTCCTTTCTCGCATCTTCTTTTCATTTACTATCTCCGGTAACTTAGACTCTTAGATTACCACAGATTAACGGATGTGACTAATTTTTCTTTGCATGATCTCCATATTCCCATGACAAAATGCAATTTTATCTTAAAGTGCTTTCTTTTCCTGATCTAATCGAACATCATCGGTAAACAAGGTCTGCTTTATCTTACTTCTCAAACTCTCGCATTGCAATTAATATTAATGGAGTCGATCGGTTTCACCCTTCAATTAGGTCTGCATGTAACCCACTTTTATTGCAAGTTCCTGCGCTCTCATATAATCGGATATTGTACTTTAGCTTTAGAACTTCGTTTTAATTCTGCAGCAAAAATATTGAGTCGTTTTCTTTTTCCCTCGGAACCGAGTGCAGTTGCGCTGGCTTCTTCGCCTTGGACTTAGTCCTCGCCGACATACTTCAGAGTTTGAATTTATATATATATTTAACGTATAAATTCTCATTCTCATTAATTTGCAGAACTATAATCAAATATTTTATATCACACCATTTCCTAATTTTAATTAATCAAATTATACATAATCATTCCCTTCATTTTCCATAATCATAACTGAATACTATTATTAATGATAGTTTGGGTAATAATGAGAATCACAATTAGTCTTATAAATTGCATATAATATATTAAGAGCAGTGCAGATATTAGTGAAGTGTAAAATAATTCAATATATGCAATTATGCGATATATGCGATATGCGATTATGAATAATATAATAAACATATGCTATAAATCGAATATCATTAAAACCATCATTATAACAATTATAAATATGATATAAATACGATAATATGAAAAATGATTGCCTTGAATATTCTTCTTTAACTATCCTCTAACCAATTTCTATATACAGTACTTTGTCTAAGCCGACAACCAAACTCTCATTAAATTAAACACCAAATTCACCATTAAAAATCCAGCGCAATCCAATAGCCAACACCCATCCCAACAATAATCCAATAACAACCCCAATAAACATTTTGATACAAATAAAGCCGGTTACACTTTTTCCATGAATCAAACTTTAGACCAATAGCAAACTGATAAAATAATTAATTACCATAATACTGACAACAAAACATGAATAATCTGATGCTAACCAAACAAATCATCGCAGTTTTATTGCTAGTTTGTTTTTCGAATCAAGCATGCCATTATAGCTGCTCGACTTGTGGTGTTGATGACAGTGCAACTGCCTGTACGGACTGTGTTGATGCTGCTACCAGTTTTAGGACACTCGTTAATTTGAATACTTGTGAATGCAATGTCGGATACGGTGATGTTGTGAATCAGGCGAATTGTTCGCCTTTGACTTGCGCCGTCACTTGTGCAACTTGTCAGCATACTGTTGCAAATTGTATTACATGTTCATCAGCAAATCATCGGGAAATCAGTGGAACCACCTGTATCTGTTCTCCAGGATATTTTGATAACGGAGGAGCAGCACTGTGTGACACTTGCAATTCGAAATGTATCACATGTACTACATCTGCAACGACATGTAGCACTTGTGATAGTATAACTCACCATCGAGAAATATCCTCAACAAACTGCGCATGCTTAGCTGGATACTTTGAGGCAGGGGCCACTATCTGCAGCACATGCGCATTCCAATGTGCGACTTGTACAACATCTAGCACTAATTGTGCAACTTGCAAGGTAAGTACAACTGGGCCAAGAAATGCTGCTCCCGGTTGTGGCTGTAGTGGGCTGTTCTATGATGATCAAGCTCAGGAGGATTGCCAGCCTTGCCATTACTCTTGCTTGACTTGCACGAACCCTCTAACCTGTTCAACTTGTAGTGCGGCGATTAAAAGAGTAAAGAGCACAATAACGAACAGATGCATATGCAGTTCTGATTACTATGATGATGGATCAACTACGGCTTGCCAAGACTGTGCAGCAGCGTGTTACACATGTGATGGCCCATTGGCCACTCACTGCATCCAATGTAATGGCGCATCATTCCGAGTATTCAACTCAGCAACAAGAGCCTGCGATTGCAGAATCGGGTATTATTAATCAAGTGCAACAGTCTAACTTTGCATTGCATGTGACTCTACTTGCTACACATGCACTGGTCCAGCGGATACTTAGTGCGATACTTGCAGTCTTGCTGCATTTCGCTAAAAATCTACAACTAGCTGTCTCTGCATCCAAGGGTACTACCAAGATGCTGGCAAGGTTTGCAGAACATGCCATTCTTCATGTTTGGGCTGCAGTGCGTTTTCAGTTTGTACATCGTGTATCGTCTCCCAGGCTACGACCCTAAACAATGCAAATGACAAATGCTAATGCTTATCAACATAGTACTGGGATGCAGCTTCAAGCTCCTGCAAGCCCTGCAGCTACGGATGTCTGACTTGTTTAACTTCAGCCACAAGCTGTAGATCATGTCCATTGTCCTCCAATCGCGTCTACTCATCGACGGCCAATACTTGCGCCTGTGCCCAGTACTATTATGATGTGTTGAACACTGTTGCATGTACCGCTTGTGACTACAAGTGTGAAACTTGTGATGCTGGAGGCTGTTTGACATGTTCCCAAACCAACCACCGCTCAAAAATAGGAGCGGATTGCCTATGCGTCGACGGCTACTATGATATCCCAAGCACTCGATTGTGCGCGACTTGCCATTACTCATGCAAGCAATGTACCACAGGAGCAGCCTGTACAGCTTGCAACTCTGTTGACCTCAGGTAAGCGAATGCTGGCACAAACCTCTGCAGTTGCATCGTCAAATTTTACGAAGATGCGAGCACACTCACATGCAAAGCCTGCCTTTATCATTGTGCAACTTGTGCTGTTGCTACTCAGTGCTCAACATGCTAATCCCCAACAAACCACCGTGCATTGAATGCCGTATCCCAACTCTGTGAGTGTGAGCAAAAATTCTATGACGATACAGTTCATGAGCTATGCCTACCATGCTTGTATGATTGTTTAACATGTACTACAGGGCTGACATGTGCAACTTGCGATGCAACCCTCTTTCGAGTGTTTAATTCAGGAACCAACCGATGTCTGTGTTTGAGTAACTACTTCGAAGACAATACTCAGACTTGTGTTATTTGCGATAGAACATGCTTGACTTGTGCAACAACTGCAACCACCTGCTCAACATGCAAATCCGCTGATAATCGATTCAAATCAGGATCAACATGCCCATGTCTTCAGGGCTTTTACGATGATGGCTCAACCTCAACTTGCCAACCTTGTCACTATTCCTGCCAAACCTGTGTCGATGGCACAACCTGCTCCACTTGTGATTCTGGAACCAGTCGAACAGTTGCAACTGCTGATGCCAGTTTATGTGTGTGCCCTACTGATAGAAAGTTTGATAATGGCTCTGTCAAGCAGTGCTTCGCTTGTCAATACACTTGCCTCACTTGTACCAACACTCTAAGCTGCCTGACTTGTGATGCCACGAAGAACCGTGGAGTTGTCAGCCCAAATTACTGTTCATGCTTAGTGAAATTCTATGATGATGGCCTTTCGAATGAGTAATGCAAGCCTTGTAACTATGCATGTTCAACTTGTACCAACAGTACTGCATGCTTGACCTGCGATGTGACTAAGTTTAGGGCAACCCCTGCGGCAATGTGCCCGTGCATAGATCGGTACTTCACTACAATCGGCACATAGACTTGCTCGCCTTGCTAGTTCAGCTGCAAGACCTGTACAAATGTGACTGAATGTGTAACTTGCGATGCACTGAAACAACGCAGATATAGTTCATCCTCTAAGAAATGCATCTGTAACACTGGATTCTTCGATCTCGGAACCAGCACTTAACAATGCGCAACATGTAACTATAAATGCAGGACATGTGTAACCACCAGCATAAACTGCCTAACTTGCCCTTTATCCTCTTTTAGGACCTATGTCTCTGCTTCGAAGACATGTCCATGCAATAAATACTATTTCGATGACTTATCGAACCCCATCTGCAAAAGCTGCCACTATTCTTGTGAGACTTGCTCAGATTTGACAACTTGTGACACATGCGATGCTGCGATGTTTCGATTGAACGATCCAACCACTGATAAATGCAAATGTATGCTAGGTTACTACAATAATGGAGTGAATCAGCTCTGCCTAAAATGCCATGACAGTTGCTTATAATGCACGAGTTCTAGTTCATGCACGGATTGTGATTTAGCACTCAAACGATAACTAAATGCTACTGCGAATTATCTGGGGGAAGTTAGTCCATATTGTGTCTGCCTTTATGGTCATTTCAGTCCTGCTCTGAATGTTGCTTGCGGAGCCTGTCACTATTCCTGTGAGGTCTGCTCAGGTGCTCTTAATGTCAATTGCTTGACTTGCTAAGCTGCCAAACAGAGGACATTCGTTGCTAGTAAGTGTTTATGCAATGATGGATACTTTGACGATCTTTCTGCATAGCCCTGTTTGGCATGTGATTATAAATGTCTAACTTGTAGCACAAATGCCCTTCATTGCTTAACTTGCCATCCAACATCTCGCCGCACATTCGATTCTAATCTGAACACCTGCCCCTGCAATGATAGGTTTTATGATGATCTAACTAACACCTTATGCGCACCCTGCCATTACTCATGTCTCACTTGCTTGAACGCTGATGCCTGTGATACTTGTGATAGTGCTAAACATCGATAGACTGGAACTGGAGACCCATATTGTATGTGCTCACAGGGCTATTATAGCGACGGTATTAATGAACTATGTTTACCATGCGATATTTCATGTGAGTCTTGTATCGATGGAACATCCTGTAGAAGCTGCAACGCAGTAGTATTTCGAGAGCTCAATGCAACAGCCAATTACCTTGGAGTGACCAGCCCGCTCTGCCTCTGCATGTATGGTTATTACAGTTCTGTTGCCCCAAACTGTGCACTATGCGATTATTCATGCGAGGTTTGTTCAGGTCCATTGGCAACCAATTGTTTACACTGTGATATAAATGCCCATCGTGTGCTCAATACTGCCGCCCGCAGTTGCCTCTGTTCTGATGGTTACTACAACTCGGGAGCCCTATAAACTTGTGCGACCTGCCATGCATTTTGTGCAACTTGTACAGGAGGACTCGTTAGCAACTGTGGTAGTTGTTCTCCCACTAAGTATCACTTGCCAGCAACAACAACATGCTATACAACCTGTCCAGTATACTACTTTGGGAATGTTCCAAACATGCGTTGCACATCATGCCTGAATTATTGCAAGACTTGCACCAGTCTCACTACCTGCTCACTTTGCGATACTGGGAAGCCACTATACAATAATAAATGCTATTAGACTTGTCCAGTTAGGTCCACCTACCTCAACACACCGGCGAACACATGCGTCGATTGCCCAGTCAACTGCCTTGAATGCACTTCGAGCACAGTCTGCACACTCTGTAAAACTGATTTCTATATGGATACGAACCTTCGTCTTTGCTTCCCCTGCCATGAATTCTGTAAGGGCTGCACTGGCCCAGCATACAACCAGTGCGAAGACTGCGAGTACCCCCTTTATTACAATAATTACCAATGCTTCAATATCAGCTGTCCTTACGGCCAGTACGTCGACTCACATGCAGGATGCGTAGCATGTGAGAGCAAGTTTAGCAACAGTTTGACTTGTGATATCAGCCAAGCCATCCTCTGCAAGGAAAACTACAAGCTGCTCGCTGGCCAATGCTTGCAATGCGATCAAGTCCCAGGGTATCAGTACGCTCGCACCTTAGATTGCGTCTAAATCTGTGGAGATGGCCTGCGTTTCGAGCAGCAATGCGATGACGGGAATCGAAACAGCGGTGATGGATGTGCCTCAAACTGTATTATAGAATCTGGGTGGAACTGCGTGAGCACATCCAACCAAAAGTCTGTCTGCTCACTGGCAGGGGGAGTCTCGATGAAACTGCTCAAATTCAGCAAAGAGGGCGGCAAGAATATACTCAATCTCTATCTCGAGCTTAGCTTATCTATTAACATCAATGTGACCCAGTTCATTGTCCTCATTGATGGAACTACCAAAGACTTCACCTGGAATGGCACTCAGAATCAACAGCAACTGCAGTTTATCACTTTGCAACTTTACTACGAAGCAGATATGCAGGGCAAGAAAATGAGTATCACCTATGCTCAAGGTGCGCGTCGATTGCTCATTAGTCTCGCTTTTCAGGATTAGTTCGCAATCAGCAGTTTCCCCCCAGCAGACTACTACACTTAAACTGAAACCGCCAACCTGCAGACTACATCCAACAGCATCTATGTGCTGGCAATAATTGTGATGATTCTTTGTGCGTTTTGCATGTTGTTCCCAAAAAGAATGTACATGAACCTATTCCCCTACGCAGCATTGCCGGCCCAGCTTTTCATTGCATACGGGCTGATCCCTGAGGCCCAGACAGATTGGATCAAGGCCAGTCTCCTCAATCTCGCGTCTCCCTCCCTCGTCTATGGGTTCGATATCTACTCCTGCTGCTCCACAATAGATTCCTTTAACTATTCCACGAAGATCCCCGCAAATGCAGGCATAGTGACAGCCGTTATGTTCGCATTGTGGATGCTCTACGGAATCCTGGTCGTTGTGAGCAAAAACTTCTGTCAGATCAATCCGAAAATCAATATGTACTATCGGACCATCCTAATGACCCTCCAATTGTGCGCTCTCCCTCATTTGACTTTCTCGGCCGTAAACTCATTATACTACGCTTCACTAACCTACGGCGAAAATCCGATCAATGTTTGCATTGGTATTTTCCTGAACATTTTCCTGTTGGCATTCGTGGGTGGGCTGTGGGTTCTGAGCCAATCATTGAGATCAGTTGAATATGAAGATTATGAAGTGCCATATAAAAAACAATCATAAAGTGTGGAATAGAAAAGCAGACTCAACGAAAAAGTCTACATAATTTTCGACAATAAGACTCAAAGTTCCGGCCAAAGCGTCCACGATGAAACCAGCAAAGACATTCTCAATTTGACAAATCGCAGCAATATCGCAGAGAACTCCAATGGCTAAATTCTCCTCGTTAACCAGAACAATCAGTTTTTGGCCAAACCTCAACCTCACAACTCACTTATCAAGAGTATGCTCATTTCTCCTCAGACCCAACTCCACCAGCAGATTTAGGAAGCCTACACTCGATAGTGGCTGATCTATGACTACGTGGAGGAGTACGAGCCTTCACACAAGCAATCGAAATACTATTTGGCGTATGCAGCCACCAAGATCTATGCATTTTCATTGTTGGCTTCGGTTGCCCAGGAAAATCTGATTGTGATGTTTGCTCTTTTGCTGGTCAATGAAATCGGCTTTACAATATTCTTGATTGTAGTGAGGCCGTTTAGGCTGGTCTATACGACAGTAAGAAGTGTCGTTCTCTCAATATTGCAACTATTCCTGAACATGGCTATGCTCGCCTATGTAATTGAAGCATCTTTGGATAGATACGCGTTCGAATTAGAATATGCGATTTTAGCTCTCATGGCTGTGCTCTTAAGTGCTGCAATACTCTTTATCGTCATTGATTTTGTTGCTGCTTGGAGGTTTGAACTGTGGATGAGAATTTAGCCATGTCTTATCGCCCTCCGACTTCGAAATCCAAGGCAAATCTTAGATAACCTTAAGGATCTAGAAAGGCCCGACAAAAGAATCAGAAGACTCCCCGTCGAAGTCGAAGCCTACCGCACAGGATAAATTGACAGCAATGCAGATAGTCAGTAGAAATAGTAATTAGTACTGTAAAAGTAATAGCTTGACGCTTTTATGCAACGAATGATTAAAAAGTAAAAGCTGCAAAGGAAATATCGAAAGGAAAGACTAATGAGCTACAGAAAAATTGACGCATGATTCAGATCGCTTTGACTGCCTATCTCCATCTTTATTATGAAAAAATTGTATTAATGTTAAACCTAATTTATATAGTTTTAGTTAAGACATAACAATTGCTACTTGTTTCTTTGTATTTACTTATTGATATTAATTAAGTAATAGGTTGTGGTTAAATAGATTAATTAAACTGAAACTGAGATTATTTAGATATTTCTATCATTGGCTCATGGCTTACGGCCTTCAATTTTCCAATACATGCTTGGGTTATCTTGTCTACAGACTTCAATCTCCCCTCCATCATTCAGATTCTGGTTTTTAATGGCGAGAAAAAGAGAGGGGTCAAGGCATGACCTAAATCTATACAACCCATTGCCAACAGGTTCAGGGAGCCACTGCTGATTGGTACCACCATTGTGATCCCATTGTATAACTTTGGCCTTATCTTCTTTTTTTCGTTCCACAATATCGACATTCATGTCAGTCAACACATTTTTTATGAACACACCATTTTTGTGTTTTTCAAAAAACCATCTCTGATTCCATCTTTTGTGAGCCTGCCAGACAATAAGCCTCTACCCGCGGTTCCAAGTGCTTTGTGGAACTTCGAGAACTTTCCCTGAGAGATTGTTGATGATGAGAGCACTCCTTTTAACTGTGTAATTTTCAGTTTATTCAAACCTAAAGAGTTGATTTTAAGATTCGGGATCGAAATCACGCACAGACAAAAACCCATCAAAAGATAAAGCTTTGTGACCATTTTTAGAGTGTGCCTTAATCCAATAGTAAGTAAAAATATGTTAGATGGGTGCCTTTTCAATCGTAAACAACTGACCGATGTTATTATTACTCGCTTTGAGCCTGATTTCCTTGGAGTCTTCATCAAAAACTAAACTGGACATGCAATTGACAATTTCATAGTGTTCACCAGCGAGTCCAACTTTCTCAATCATGAAGATCTGGCCATTATCCATTTCATCCGAGTGGGGGGTGCCAATGATCTTGGATTTATTGAACTTGAAAGAGTCACTTTCTTGGATTCTGAGACCGTAGTCTTTATCTTTACAGATTATCAGATAGTATTTGCCGTGAGGAAAATCTTAAGATTGCATTTATTATTCAATGTAATTTATACTTTTTACATCATTTACTTTATTTACTTTATTTGTTTCATTTACTATTTACTTTATTTTACACTATTTACTTTGATCAAGTTTATGAGCACTTCTTTTAAGCATCTTAAAGAACATACCGTACTGAATAGCACAACATCCTCAAAATATTACTAACAATCCTACATTTAATTATCATAAAACACAACTGCAACTCCAACCATCCATAATAATCGCAATTTATATCTGCAATCATCTCAATTATATGGCATTATACCATACCATACTATACTATACTATAAATACTGAGTAAAGTACCAATTAAATAGCAAATGATAAATCAAGGCACAAACTTATTCAAATTCCTGCTCAACTACGCAAAATTGCATCATAACACCAAATCAATCCTAACATTCAAGTCCATTCATTAAATTGGTCACCCCAAGAATAATCGCATTGTCGAGAAACATTCGATGCTGCATCGACAGTCGTTTGGCCTCTATATCGAAACGAAGAAGACTCCGAACCCTAATTTCATGAAGTTTATGCCATAAGGGCATAATGTCCTTGGAAGTGATGGCACACTTGACATAAGCGATGCCAAATATGCATAGGTTTCTCCTTTGGCCAAGAGGCTATTTGGAATAGAAGGAGTAGTCAGGGTATTCTACGGCTCCGATTACATGTCAATTGCAAAATAATAAGACCTCGATTGGTAGGCCTTGAAACCAGAAATATTTATGGTAATCAGCGACCACTTTGAAAAGAAAATTCCACTTTTCACGGGAGAAGTCGCTATTGGTAAATTTCATCTTTTATTGTGTAGACGATGGTGAAATCGACCCAAACGACCCAGAGATTGTTCAGTTCATCAAATAGGTCTTAGGCTCTCGAATCAGGCCCACAATACAAGAAGATGGAGGAGATGTGAAATTTATCTCATTTGACGACCAAACAGGAAAGCTTGTGCTTAAACTAACAGGAGCTTGTTCAAGTTGCCCATCGTCCACTGTCACTCTCAAAAACGGTATCGAGAAGATGTTGACTTACTATATTAAATAGATCAAGGAAGTTGTTGCTGAAGACTGACTATGATTCCAATGAGAGCCAATTTATAATCTTAATTAATTTAGTCACAATTAAAGAATTTCACAATATCATAATATCATTAAACTTCTTAAATCATCTGCCCTTTCTATTTGCACTCTCTCATTTGTATTTGCGTATTTGTTGACCTTATGCACAATATCGATACTAACATTATCCCCCAAAACCACTGAATTAGGCAATTAATTGAATGCAGTGACTATCTAATTGCCATGCATTTTCAATTTCACAATTTCCAGTTCATCGACTCCGAAACAAATTGAAACTTTACCTTTTCTTCGCTTGGAAGTTGTGAGCCTTTATTATAGTTTACGATCGACTTAGTAAAAGAGTTTGTTTTATTACATGTAATTGAGAATTTGACTGAGCTATCGGCGGTCTAAGTATGCTGTATAGCTATCTCCGAATTTATCGAAATTTGCTCGATAGTATTCTTTTTTGTTATTCGGGAGGACTGTTAAATACAGTGGAGAGAGAGGGAGGAGAGCTTAAGCATGGACGCAGTTGAAAATATACTGCGGACGAATGAAAGTGAAAGATTTTTGATGATTTTTTTAGAGCAATCGCAATTTAAAATCGACTCGATCTGCAACTACGTACTATGTTGTGATCATTGGGTTTTGTACAACTTTTCCACTGTTTAACATAATTTATTTTTAAGCGTCATGCTTGGACCATTTGCTGTTTTCGAGTTGGAAAACGAAAAATTCCATATCTGCGAAAATATGGGATTTCAATTTTTATTCAGAAACTGCAGCACACGTAAAACTCTCTAAAATTTAATTATTCCGCCGAACTTTTTCCAGTTTCAGCTTTTTTTTCGACAAATGCTCTTCATTGCCTTTTTCTTCTTCAGATTCGCTTCCGGCCCGTTTTTTACGCATATTTTTGGAATATTTCTCATCATTTTGCATGTTTGTTAATTATTCCAGTTTTAAGGCCTCATTCCAATCTTTGTCATATCGTATATTGTGCACACGTGGAAATCTCAAAGTTACAGGAGCTCCGAATGTTTCAGAAGCAATGAGTTATGCGCCCTTGAGTTCTAATATAATTGAGTTTTATAGTTTATTGATGTAGCAGTCGGGTCTATCTTAAAGCTTTGGCTTCCAATTACCCACTAAGTATGTTGGTTTCTTGTTTCCATCATTTGGTACAAGATTCTTCCTCAATCTTACTCTCAGTTGCTCAAGTTCGACACCCGTATATCCGGTTCCTACTTTACAAAAGGGAATCGCGTAGGCAATTTTTGGGTTCTCAGGATCAATCTTTTCGATGACTCCCATTAAAAAGACTGTAATTTTGTCGCTCCAATGGCCTCCTGATCCAACTCGATAGGATAGATTTCCGAAGTATCCACCCAGTATGATCAAATCCAAAGTATCAGTCAGTCCCTAATAATAGTCTCCCTTCATTTTCATCCAGTTCATCGCCCTTTATTTTGGCACATAGAATGAATCTGGGTCTTTGAGCATCAGTCCCTACTCGTTCCTTTCCATTGTTGCTTTAAACTACTGTTCAATTTCCTCATATTTGCTCAGTTCTTTAAATTTTACAACTTCGAGAACACCAGGAACCTGCTTGATAACCTTCGAGAGTAACTTTTTTCTTTATCTTAGTGGAACATTCATCAAATTAATATCTTCATTGTCTTTTTTGACCCACAACAAATCAAATATCATGTAACAAAGCTGCATATCTGAGTCCTGGCCCAATGCAACAACCTTATTCAACCCAAATGGCATCATATTCAAAGTGTTTTTTTACAGCACGATAATCTCTCCATCGAGAATGCAGGCATCGCAATCAATATTCGACTTAAACACAGCCAGCATGTTTTAATAAACATGATTATAGTCAACACCGTTCCTTGAGAATACCTTTATTTTCTCACCATCAACGTGGACTTGGAGGCGCTACCCGTCATACTTGGTTTCTGTATAGTATTACTTTTAGACTCCATTTCTGTTGAAGTATTTCATGTTCTTTTTGCCTGCTAACATCGGACGGATCGGATGAAACAAAGCGATATCGTCATTTAGAGAAGTTTCTAAGCTTTAGAGTTTCTTGCAGGTTTATTTAATACTGTTTGTCAAATTGTAATAATCGTTTCCATCCGGATGAAATGTATTCATCGCGCTTTCTATTTTTATGCCGAGTTTCAAATCTTTTAGTATTATTCTTGAGATCCATTTGATTTCCTACGCATTGGCAATTCGATAAAGTTTACGAAAAGTAACCACCTTGCCTTATGTGTCATCCTTTTGCACGAGTTCATCCAGAATTTAGTTTAGCTATTTTACTGTCAGTTAGGAAGAACGATTACAGACTCCTTTAATTACATCGAACAGACATATAGCGAAATCTCCAATTCCGACACCGCTTTGGTGATAGTTCGGGTTTTTGAAGTGCTTTAATCTTTCGTATTGGTCTTTGGAGAGATTGAAACAGTCGCGAATAATGATGGCCAAGTTTTTTTATTTGACTCCATAGTTACCTCTCTCTCGATCCTCTGCTGGCAAGATAAGCCTTAAAACTGAATAAGTAAACTAGGGCTTCCTATTGGCCTTGAAAACAACTTTCAAGAAATTCTTCAAATAATCTATTTTTTTCCTACCCCGCAGCCCACTTAGTTTATTGAACAGCCTAACAATACAGCTAAACCGAATCGTCTAAAAGCCAGCCTCGAACCCACCTTCTGAATTCATTTATTTCACCACTTAATCTTATGCGGAATGATAAATTTCCTCTTCCTCAAACTACATTGCTTTATTTCAGGTTCGATTACAAAATTATAATATTAAACTGTTTATGATGAAAGCTGATCATAGATAATAAAGCGGCACTAATCTAACAAATTATTTAAAAATTAAAGGATAAAGTATATATGGGAATAAATATGATATTGAAGTGTCTAATTAAAGAGATTAATCAGAATTTTAGGATTGTGATAGAAATTTTCTGTTTGTTTTAGGGCTTTTGATTTAATAAATATGCGGCATTTGTTTGTTATTGGATAATATTGGCTTTGAATTATTGATTTAATTTGTTAAATTTGGAATCCTTGATAATATCGAATAGCTTTATTGTTTAGTACGAACTTCATAAATTTGTCGCCTATTTATACACTATAAAATACATAAGCATATTCTCTAATATTTCTGATTCATGCTCCTGATTCCCATATAACAATATAAAAACTTTCCTCCATTAAAAACACAATATAAAAATAGTCCTGAACATAAACTTATATGAGCAATCTAAAACATTTCCCCTTTTCATCATTCCCTGCCCTCCTTAAAAACCTCCCAATACGACATGCCATCGCATTTATTGCTAGCACATCTCCCAGAATGGAAAAATATTAATAGTTATCAATTTCGAATTAGCTTACATAAATATTTGTAGCGAAATTAGCCACATACTCGAACCAACCTCATCGCAGTCCCAAATGAATGAGAGACACAACTACAATCTGCAGATAAATGGCAGTCATCTTGACAGTAGCGAACCCCATGCCGAAACTGCCAACATAACCAATGATTACAATCATAATGAATTGACTCTCGGTTCTTTGAAGCCCGAAGAAATGAATACAGGCAGCATCGATCATTTCAAATAGAAAACAGATTTCGGCACAGTAACCGACCAACAAATTTGTAAATGTGAATGCGACCAAATTTCAAAACTCAAATAAAAAGCGCATAAGTCATTTATGCAGGTTATGTAATTTTGCTGTGATAACACAGACAAATTTAAAATCTCTACAAATAAGAAATCGAGCAACTCCAAGAACAGTACGAAGAGCGAGAGAAGACTCAAATGAAGAAACTGCAATGCAAGTAAAACATTCTGAATTAAAAGTGTAAATAGCTCGAACAGTAAATCTAAAAGAATAGGAAGTATCTGGAGAAATAAGTGCAAGAGAAAGTCTGTAAGTGTCAGTTCATTGAAAACCATATATTGTAGTTGTCGATGGATAGCCCTTTTCTTGTTGACAATGTCGATGATATCTTCCCGGAGATTAGGGACCATACCAAGAACTTGCCATGTAGCTCTGATGACAGTACCGATACCATTCGCGTAATTATTAATCAATATTAAGTTCCTGAAATAGTTCATCCCATCCGAGAATTTTTCCCTGCAGTACGAACTACTCAACCGAAACCTCCAATTATTTCTGCATCAATTCAAATAAACAATAACACTGTCCACTCATAATAATTCCCTCGTTGAAACAGCCTCAAACAATCCTTAGACTATCGAGCTATTTTCAAGACTTGAGAAGTCCTTTGAGTAAGCAATGTGCTTAATGAAAATACTCATTGAAAATACAGTGAATGTCCAATAAAGATACAACAAGTTGCATCTATTCAGCGAAGAGCTCGAACGTAAGAATTACAGACTGATTGGCTCATTTGAAAGTGTGCAGAAAGAGACGAAGTTTATGGCAGAACACATACGTCGGCTGTCACAGGATAAGATTAAAATCAACAAAAAGTGTCAGTAGTACTAAAAAACAAACAAAAGCTTATAAGAGAACATTAAGAGTTTAAAGAAACTGTTGCATGATAAGGGAGTTTAATTAAGCAATGCGAACTTTAATAGTGGGAGATTCGAAGCGATGTCCACTCAGGATAAGGGGGAATAATATGACAGAGAGGAGTTTATGAGTTTAGAAGTGGGGTCTGTTAAGGGAATGCAAGCTAGGACAAGTTTTAATAAGGTATCTGGGTTGAGGAGGGTCAGCGCAAAACTGGAGTCCAATGTGGAGACTGTCTCCAATATTTTTAAGAAAAAGACTGCATTTTTGGAGAGGAAGGAGGCCCAATGAACAGATAACTTACTCTGCTGGCAATTAATTAAATGGGATATGATTCTACGCTATTCATTATCCATGCTATAAGACAGACTATCTATATTATAGACTATCATGCTATCCTTTGTAGATATCACACAGATTTAAATCCCGAGTCTATGATATTTGAATTATCTGAATGAATAAGACAATTAAGGATTTCGGTTGATATATATAACATCAAAGCCAATGCCTGGTTGGTGTACGTGCTGCGATGCACTAGTTGCCGGGGAATGTTCCACAGTTGCCAAATTAAGTGCATCTATTCCAGGGTTCGTCAATGAGGCTGAAGAAGTTATACTTGTAGTCCTTGGCATTGCGATATCCATCGAATCGAGTATTTTTGTTGTGCCCGACTGTTGAGTCATTGCTCCAGTACGCATTGGGTTGCGAAATTTGTCTCCCTGCAAAGTTTTGGTCAATGAATCCCGGCTGGCCATGAATCTGAGAGCCTGCAAAATTGTGGTCAACGTATCCGCCATTGATCTGAGAGCCGCCATTGATGTGAGATCCCGGATGTGGAAGATTGCCATGATTGTCATGGTATCCGTCATAGCTTCCTCGGTTGTATTCAGCAACTCCTGGGCCTGTTTATCGATAAGCCATTCAACTTCAAATATATATTTATTGATTTTATTTGATTCAATTTAGGCACTCTCATCGCCTGCTAATAAGGGGTTGGGGTTGGGGTTGGGGTTGGGGTTGGGGTTGGGGTTGGGGTTGGGGTTGGGGTTGGGGTTGGGA
>NW_028282924.1:0-29691 GCF_059751285.1 Brachycentrus maculatus | reverse complement strand
GTCTCTTTATTGGAGAAGGACATCATAAGTTGAACATCATGTCGGGTTGTGGTACCGTGGTTAGTGTCACGGACTCTTAAGTCAGAGTTTCTCGGTTCGAACCCACTCTACCACAATTTGAACCTATTTATAATAATGAGCTGCTGAGGCTAACAGAAATAGTATGAAATTGAAATTACAACATTTTGATTGTGTCCAAATACTTGTTCACAAAATCTGGATTATCTCCAATTACAGGAGTTATTTTCATATTATTTTTTGACATCTCATCAATAGTTTCTGCTTAGTTAAAAGATTCTTTACATCTCACCAATAGATTTCTCTAGTGAAGTTCTAGTGATTCAAGAACAAGGTTTCTAAATTGGTTCATATATACATATATATATATATATATATATATATATATATATATATATATATATATATATATATATATATATATATATATATATATATATATATATATATATATATATAGAACGTCCAAGAATTTGAGTAGTGTGGTTGTCAATAATGGGTAGAATTGGTGAATGTTACACGTGTGTAAAGTGATCACTTAAACCAGCCTATGACGGTCGTCAGCCCCGTAAATGCCCAGACTTCCATATTCTTCTTCATCTTTGATGAGATGTCAAAAAATAATATGAAATTGAAATATTTGTGAAAATAATAAATACACAAATATTAACATTTTTTAAATAAAATAAAATTAAAACGAGTAGTAAGATATGTAAAAATTAGAAATATCTATTTTATTGTGAAAATATTTTAATGAAAAAAAAAACACTGTTCATAGTTGTAACTCTTCAGCGAAGAACGGTGGCAACGTATAGAGTTATATGTTATAATTAACTAAGATATGTACATAATTTCTATTTAGCGTAGCAGAATGTGCCATCTCTAATTTAGTCATTATTGGTAACACATGTTTCTATTTAGGTACAGGATTCATTGGAGTGTGGAAAGCCAACGAAAAGTACCCTAAGATGGCGCCTAACTGCATCCGCGGTGCATTTATATTTATGGCTTTTAAATTGAGGGAAAATTTTATATCTTTTTCGCCTTTAGTATTGCCGAAAAATGTCGGTTGTAAATACCGCCTAAATTGGCGGGGTCTTTGAATCGTTTTTATGTGACATTTTTTGCTTTGTTATTTTTTATACCAAAATCCATTGAGAAGTTTCATTATGACTTAATTGTTTTGAATATATATCGGTCGTATTATGGAGGGAGGCAACGTTCATAAATTATGTATTTTCAAAATATTATTTTTTTATAAAGATACAAATAAATAAATTTGAATAAAATCATAAATCTCTTATTAATTGTTCAAAATTATAAAGTTATTTATAATTTTATAATTTTGATTTTGTTTAAAATCCTCGGATTCAAATACGCGCGTGATTAAAAAAATATTTTATACAAAAATTGAAATGTAAATGCTTGTTTATTCAAATTTTTTATTTTCTAAATGGTACCCACAACACATCTCTCTATCTTCGCTTCTTCCACATTCATGCATCTCCTCATACTCTGACCTGAACGCTTTCAAGTATTTGGAATACTTGATCATGCCAAGTTTTCTCGGTCTTCCTTTGCTCTTGCTTTTCATTTACATTCCCCTCGTAAATTTGCTAACCGTTTTTATCTAACTGCATATGCTTGTCTTTAATCGAAACAATTTTCAGCAATTAGTGTCTATCATATTGTCCTCAACAGTTTTGAAATGTGTTAAACAGTCTAGATTTGCAAATGAGATTTATGGTACACTATTCAATCTTTGGCTAGAGCTTTATTTTTTTTTTGAAAAAAAATGTTGGCGCATGAAAACATATTTGAGACACTGTTGGCAATAGATTTCTTGAAGCTCCAAAAGTTTAAAATGTTGTATCACATTTTCTATGATTTTCTTAGTTCATAAAATAATTTCGCAAGAGAGGTCTGTCAGGAAGCGTAGATGCTTCTGTATCAGATCCGGAAATGCGGTTGGGACAGCTTTCAATGAATCCCAATACAACACTTTCCTTATCATTCATCGTTCACTTTGTGAAATACCACATTTATAAAAGTATGTATGTATATATATATATATATATATATATATATATATATATATATATATATATATATATATATTGTATATATATATATATATATATATATATATATATATATATATATATATATATATATATATATATATATATATATATATATATATATATATATATATATATATATATATATATATATATATATATATATATATATATATATATATATATATATATATATATATATATATATATATATATATATATATATATATATATATATATATATATATATATATAGAAGTTCTAGTGATTCAAGAAGAAGGTTTCTAAATTGGTTCATATATATAGAACATCATCAACAATATATGTATATAGAAGCTTCAAGAATTTGAGTAGTGTGGTTGTCAATAATAGGTAGAATTGGCGAATGTTACACGTGTGTAAAGTGATAACTTAAACCTGCCTATGACGGTCGTCAGACCCGTAAATGCCCAGACTTTTTCTTCTTCATCTTTGATGAGATGTCAAAAAATAATGTGTATCCCTATAAAATTCAAATTATGTAAGATTTGAAATCTACCGCTTTTTAGTTTAAAAGAAACCTAAGTGATGACAGCTGAAAAGTGGATAAGTCAATCAGAATCATGTCCGCTGCTCACGGCGCGACAAAGGAAGTCTGACAAGCGAGGGACAAGGACGGAACACGTGTCCGGCCGCGTGAAGACGTCAAGAGAGGCAAGTTTTGACGCGGAGGCAATGAATTAGGGGGAAAAAAGCAGGAAAGACAATAAAACAAGAAGCGGCGAAGATCACACAGCCGAAGACGACAACGGAAGGAGTACAGAACCGTTGGTAGCGGAAATCAAATTAAAGAGAAATATTGAATGTTGGTAGGCACATACTTCGCCCACTCCTTTCAACAACGTCGTATATAAAAAAAACTTGATTTTTCAGTAGATCGTTTTTAAAGTTTAAAAATATAATGAAATGTATTAAAAATAAATATCAAGCCACTTTTAGATATTTTTTAACTATTCAACAAATATTTTTAGGTAAAACCAAAAGGTTTTTTATCCATTTGAAAAATATTAAGTAAGTATATTAAAAAAATGAAACAATACATTTTCTTCAAAATGCAAAAACAACACTTTTGCCCTGTAGCGGGTAAATATTATGTTTAAAATATGCCGCTTTTGCTGGGATATAGTGCGTTTTTTGGACATTCCGAAAACATGCACAACTGAAAATTGGCCATTTTAGATGTATGACGTTGTTGAAAGGAATGAGCGACTTATCATTCACATAATTTTGAGTGTATCCAAATACTTGTTTACATATCTGTGTTTTACAACTCAGAAGTTTTATACATTATGTATATTTTTTTGATATCTCAACGTAGATGAATAAAAATATGGATGTCTGGGTATTTACAAGGCTTACGACCTCTCGTAGGGTGGTTGAGTGATCACTTTATAAAAATATAACAGTTGCCATTCAACCCATGATTGAAATCGCATGGTGAAATAAGAAAATAATGTAGGGCCTAGATAAGAAGACCGAAAAAACCTGTGGTTGGAAATAAGGAAGACCGAAGAAAATTTGACAAGAACGGCCAATAAAGTTTCTTGAAAATGGATTTAGTTTTTTCTTCAACCTAAATAAAAATGTTTTATTTAAATTTGAAAATCTAGTGGGGGCCCATAAGAAACTTCTCAGCATTTGCTCATTGCTGGGAAGAAACCACGTAAAACTCTTCAGGAGAAGGCGGACTGTTGACTGTCGTCAGCAGACCTTCCGTTCCACTAGAAGAGGGGTCGGCATTTTGTGTCCTAGCTTAGTTCATGGTACTAATGTCCTTCACTATTTTTATCATGTATGATACCACCTCTCGTGAGAGTTCCTTATGAACTATTACGGATCCGATGTCGGATAGATCCTTACTCAGTCTCCTTCAACGCGCCTCCAGCTGTTGTTGTGGGGTTTGTCTTCATTAATATAATAATTACCGTTAATTGTAGCGAAATTCAATGGTTGGTCATCCATGGTACATCACGTTTCATTCAAGCAGGCACTTGTCCATACAATACAGAAGCCTATTCAATCTACCGAAAGGCTTCCCGGTGAATAGATTGTTCTTGTTTTTTGAGGTCAAAAACACAGATAGTCGTCAATCAGAAAACACCTGAGGAGTACTCAGATTTGCGTCGATTAAGTTAGATATAATATAAATAGATATAATTATTTATATATATATATATATATATATATATATATATATATATATATATATATATATATATATATATATATACATATATATATATATATAAATTATTTATTTATTTATTTTTATAATGTTTATTTTTAACAACATTTTGAATGCATCCAAATACTTGTTCACAAATCTGGGGTTTTTCCACTTAGGATTATATAGCAAAAAGGCTGAATGCAAAGATTAAACAAAAGTACCTATATTCAGTGACAACTTCAGCCATATGATGACAGATCGTAAGACAAGCAAATGCTCGGACTTTTATGTATACTTAAAAAGGTACCTCATAACATTAAAGGCAAAAATCGCAAAAAATATATACATTTTTCCTTTATATTATCTATTGCCTATAGCCAATTTGTACACAAAGGGTAGTGACTGACCGGAGCATTTCGTCGTAGCGTAACGTCGTAACATCGCTCGCGGCGAGCATCAGTGAGCATCCGAAACCATGGATGGAGCACTCGGCTCGCTGTACTGACTATACGAATGCTCGCATCGTAACGTGTTACGTTACGACGAAAAGGCTCCGGTCAGTCACAACCCCAATATATTACTGTTGTAGGTATACTTTATGATAAAATCATATGTTTTCTTTTTTTAAGTATATTATTGGTCCGATATGTACTTATCTAAACAAGGGTGAACAAATAAAAAACAAGGAATTATGCTTTAGCCTGATATATTGTAATTATTATTGCTTTATAGTTAGGAAGTGACATTTTCCAGATATCGATCTGGTCCGCGAAATCATTGCCGAGGTTTTGCATTCGGTGTATAGGAGTATTGAATCCAGGCACTGTCCGGCTGATATTACAATAAAATATATATAATATTACCGAATCATTTATAAAGATGTAATTATTTTATTATGTAGAATACTTCCTGTTATTTTCAAAAACATAATATGTATTTATCAATTAAACGACTGCTGCTATATATATTTAAATCTTTTGTTTAAAAAAATACAGATCAATTCTGAATCTTTATTTCCACGGATGTTTTTTTAAATAATTTAATATGGGTGTTCAACAAAATAAACACTATTTCAGCCTATATTTTTTACACTAAATCATGATCAAATAATAATTTGTTTGGCATTATACAGCCGATGGGAAACACAAAATTACAGAAATTAAATCAAATGTGTAGTTATACACATGGAATCTTTGGTGGAATAAGATGTAAATTGAGAGTTTTTTCTCTGAAAAAGCGTAGCTAAACATCACAGGAAATTAAATTACAGTTGGTTCTCTACTCAGAGCGCTTCTTGTCTTCCTTAACAGTGTGACGACCTGCAATGGATTAGGAAAATTGATTCTTTAAATCGCGGCATTTACAAATGAAATCGATCAAAAAGGTTTCCACGCTCCATTGACTTGACGCATTCCCGCCTTTCCCGCTGTCAAATCGAATCCACCCGACTCATTGCGCGGGAGATTTTCAAATTCGGATCTCCGCGTCCGTTTTTTAAACTCTACGGCTGTCGAACGCCTGTAATACGCGGCCAGACGTTTCAATATCAAGTACCTACCAGATCCTGTTTTTTAGGGGCTTGAAGTAATAATTCATGTTTAAAAAAATGGTACTATTCTATAGAGAAACTTTTCTAAATTTCTTATTTATTTTATAACATTTTGAGTGTGTCCAAATACTTGTCCACAAAACCTGGATCATCTCCAATCATAGGAGTTATTTTCTTTTTATTTTTTGATATGGATGTCTGAGCATTTACGGGGCTGACGACCTTCATAGGCTGGTTTAAGTAATCACTTTACACACGTGTAACATTCACTAATTTTACCCATTATTGACAATACTACTTAAATTCTTGGAAGTTATATATATATGAACCAATTTCGAAACGTTATTCTTGAATCCTTAGAACTTCACCAGAGACACCTATTAGAGATCGTCATGTTTTTACATGTTGACATAGCGTTGATAACACATATGTATTACATGTATTACAAACCCGTATTTCCTGATGGCGCTTATATTCTTTTGAAGTGTTGATAAAGCCGATCGCCATGATTGCGAAACACTCATTGTCGAGATGACAGATCTATTACTTTTTCATCGGCCATTGAATTCGTTCAGATGAAATTGACAAACCGTAACCCGTTTTGTCATTTGGCCTAAGTGCCTTCTGTCCGCTGAATTCGTCGCGGTCAATGTCAAATAATAGGAAAAAGATTATACCGAGTGGTGCAATTCTCAAAAGCTTTCGCTATCGGTAAAAGTATGAGAAAGTCGAAAGCACAAAAACTTCGATGAAAACAACTCTGATTTTCAAAACTAGTCGTGTGTAATTATACTGTAAAATTGTAAAAGAAAAAAACTTGTTTTTTACCACTTGAGTTTATTTTATTATAACGTCTAGTTCCGGAAGCTATGCTTAAATTTTCATGTCTAAATATAAACCAAAACATAAATAATTATCGGTTTTACAAATAAGGTGGGGAGGGGGGGTTACATTATATATGTGACATATGTATGTTTTATTTTTTTCAAAAAATAACGGATGTGTTTTTGAATATCTGCCTATTTACTAAACCTTGTATTGTTTTATATTTAACATTTTGCCCTATGTTTTTTACTTTACTTTTTTTAAATTTTTATTATTGTTTCAATTTTGTTACCTTTGACCCAAAATGAAAAATGTTGATATAAATTTTTTTCATAGGAAATATTATGTATGTGATTTATGTTAAAGTAAAATGAAAATATACAAAACATGTTTTCGACCAATAGCCACTTATGGGATTGAGGCAAGAGCAGATACTTCTAGAACAAAATCTCGACATCGAACCTCCGAGATGAAGACTCTCCGATCCATAACCGGAAATTGCGAGACCGAGTAAGAAATACCGACATCCGGAGCGTGTGTAAGACGGAGGATATCGTGAGGTAGTGACGACAACGAAGGCGATACTGGAATGATCATGTAAATAGAATGTCAGATGACAGACTTCCACGTATCGCACTTCAAGGAATCTATGAAGGAGGCAGACCCCCAGGCAGACCTCCAAAAAGGTGGAAAGACAGCTAGGAGTCAATATCCCAAGAGCTACAAGCAGAGGCACAAACAGATCCTTAGGATCTAGAAGAAGAGGAAGAAGAAGAAAAAGAAGATTAACGTATTTAATTTATTTAAAAATATATCCTAACGAATATGTTTCTGAATAGGCCTCGATGTCAAATAATGACAGTAATGAAAAAGAAACTTCCGTTGTATGTCTCACTTTACGGAGGCAATTTGAGATTCGGCGGCATTTTTACAATGTATAAAGGTACCTAATAATATTTAAACCGATACTGATGTATGGGCACAATAGCCGATCGGTATTCAATCATTCACACCGCGATTCATGTCCAAATTCTGTGTTTTTCTATGTTTGAAATGTGATTTTCAATAGGTTTGACTTTAATACAAAGAAGATCGATTATTGTTTGTATTATTCGGTGATGCGTCGTTACTTTTTCTCACACAAATAAATAACCGAAATACGTACTCAATCAGACACATAATTATGTATTTATGTGGTTTTTTGTTTTTGTTTTAAATGTGAATGTAATTTTTTGCAACGAGTAAAGCTACTATCCGCCTCCGTATTATACCATTAGAATGGTCAGTCCGCTTGGCTACCGTTCTGGAGGTCCCGGGTTCGATGCCCAGGGGGGTGGTCAAATAAATTAAAGTAATTATTTCACTCTTATATTTATTCAATAATATATAATAATAATAATAATAAAACCCTTATCCGCACCCCAATGGTGCATAGGGCACTGCTTCATATAAACGCAGTGTTTTCTCAATCGTTTACACATGAAGGAAAGGTGATCAGCCCCCCGCTCCACGTACCAGTCCAGGGTAATATTGAATAAATATGACAGTGAAAAATCACTTAAATTTATTTTACCCCCCTTGGGAATCGAACCCGGGACCTCCAGAACGGTAGCCAAGCGTGCTGACCATTACACTACAGAGGCGAACAAATTCAATAATATAATACCTGTAATATTGTTAATTTTTTTCAATAACAGTATTTAAACGTTTCTTTTTCATATTACTGATGTAAAGCTCATTCAATTAAAAGCTTACGCAAGTGCATTAAAATATTGATAGACAGATGCTTATATTATTTTTTGTAGGCAGATAAGTGTTTATTTCATTAGCTAATTGAATTTAATAACATGTTTTCAAACCTGTAATTAAACTATCAATTTAATGTAATTTCGTCATATTTAATTTGCGTTCATAAAGGTCTATTCTACAAAAGTAATCAACGTTTAATTTTAAACATAACGAATAACATTTTTTAAACTTACAAAAGCTTTATTACACCTCTCATTTCCTATCACCGTTTCGTCAGTTTTTAGTACTTATTTACCTACATAGACAATTTCTAAATGTATGTAAAAAGATATTCTTTCTATAATTATGGGAAATAATAAGATTTTGTTTTTATAAAATATAATAAAAAGACTTTTTACGTGTTTTATTTTTACAAAAATGTTAATATTATTAGTATGTAACCACTTACCGAGATTTTTATGTCTACCGGTTTCGAGACATACTCGTCTCTTCGTCAGGACAATCACTACCACAGCATGCAAACAATACCACCCTTCACCACCAAAGCACCATTTACACACTTAAAACTACTTTGTAAAAAAACTACTACGTAAATGGTGCTATGGTGGTGAAGGGTGGTATTGTTTGCATGCTGTTATAGTGATTGTCACGACGAAGAGACGGGTATGTCTCGAAACCGGTAGACATAAAAATCTCGGTGAGTGGTTATATACTAATATAATTTAAAAAATTGTAAAAAAATAAATAAGCAAAAATGACTAACCACAAAGTTAATGCTCTAAATATTACCTAATAATATTGAGAAAAGACATTGTTTATAGTCATAAAATAAACCCTGAAGAGGGCAACAGGTTGTTGCCAAAACTAGTTGGTTTTTAATAAAAATGTGAGTGGACCAAAATCAAAGTCATTTTATTTCACAAAATAATATATCACTATGATTCACAAAGTTAATGTTTTCAATGTTCAAAATATAAAGAAAATAACGAAAACATAATTTTTTTAAAAAATTTTAACAAATGTTAACTTAAAAAAAAACGTTTCCTGAATTAGATGGATAAATAAGAAGACAGGTTGAGAAAGAAGAAGAAGACAGAGTTTAAGACAATTAAGATTCTTATTTATATATATATATATATATATATATATATATATATATATATATATATATATATATATATATATATATATATATATATATATTTATATATATAAATATATATATTATATATATATATATATATATATATATATATATATATATATATATATATATATATATATATATATATATATATATATATATATATATATATATATATTTAAATATATATATATATATATATATATATATATATATATATATATATATATATATATATATATATATATATATATATATATATATATATATATATATATATATATATATATATATATATATATATATATATATATATATATATATATATATATATATATATATATATATATATATATATATATATATAATATACAACGCCATCCTTACCCACGTTGAATTACAATACGTACTTACACATTTACCAATCTTACCAATACTAATATCTGTAACCACTAATTCCCTCCATTTTCTCAGCTATTTCCGTTTCCTATGATGGAGATTAATGGCCGCCATCTTTCTTTCGGATAGAGCCATAAGCAATGATTAATAACATAATCAAATGGTTTCATAATCACATTATTTCGGCCACCCAATGAGGCTATCATAATGCTCATCGGATTGTATCCGTGTAATATGTACGGGGTACTAGAAAAAACCTACGTTGCTTGCTTGTAATTTCTGAGCATGTTATTATATTTAAATATGTAGACTATTTATGTATGTTGTAGGTGGATGGTTACAGCTTCAAACCGTTATGGTTTAATAATATTTTCAATATTAATAATTGCTATACTTGTGTATTTATATGTAAATGCTGAATAATAAGCTAGAGGCAGCGATTGGAGCGAAAAGTCAATTGAAATTTAAAGAATTGGATGACCAAAATTAGTAACGAATAAAATATATTTTTAATTTAACATTAACTTAAGCATGGCATTGTTGGATGGGGGAAAAACTATATCGCTTTGAACCCTATCAAAATAATTCAGAGGACAATCACTCAAGTCATCAAATAAATGTCAATGAAATGATTATTGTCAATATTACCTAATGCAAAAACCATTTAAAAAAAAAAACAGCAATTCTTCATATTTTAAAAGGTGATAATCTAAAGAAAGGTTCATTTTTGAGATCCCAAAACAATTTTACAATACCAAATTTCGATGCCAAACAATTCCAACAGTCCCGTTCCAAATCCTGTAGATGTATCCTGTAGATGAAAACATCTGTAAGTTTTTGAAACTAGTCGTGTTAATAAAGTTAAATTCATTAAGTGGTTTATTATAAGTGTTTAACCGACGAACAAAACGAACACAAGAAGAATGCTGAAGTAAGTAAGCTTTTTTTACAATAAGTCGTTATCAATTTGGTTCTGTGATTCGATTGCCCATATCGATGTGCAAGTAAGTTTTTTTTACAATAATGTCCGACTTTTTCAGGGGAGTGAATTCTTTTTATACACGGAAAGAAACACGAAATAGTTGTTTAATGAAGATAGAAATTGTGTAAAAAATTATAAATTAAAAATAACTCTTCCATCTCTAGGTTTTATTTTATGACAAAATTACATACAAATATCCACAGTACAAATACGCCATTGCTATACAAGTAACGTCTTACCAACTGACCGACGAACTTCGACATTCATTAACGACGATACTCCTTTGAAGAAAATTGGCACGGACGTTCATTTACGTCCATACTCCCGGAAAGGTTAAGGAATAACCCACATACCTCTATTAGAGGCTTGTCTGCAGGTAAGATAGCAAGGATAGGGAAGGTAAATGTGAAATATCACAGTTCTCTGAGCCATTACTGACGCCAGTAGCTGACTCTAAGTAAACCCTTCCTAAAATTTCGTACATGTCGATCACTCCTTTCAAGAACGTCATAAATCAAAAAACTCGATATTTCAGGAGAACGTTATTAATGTTTAAAAATATAACACAATGTATTGAAAATAAATATCAAGCCACTTATTGAACTTTTTACTGTGCAACACATATTTTTAGGTAAAACCTGAAGGTTTTTTCTCCATTCGAAAAATATTTAGTTTATTTAAAAAAATTATAAAACATTACCCTTTCTTCAAAATGCAAAAACAACAGTTTCTGCCCTTTAGCGGGTAAATATTAAGTTAAAAATATGCCTCTTTTGCTGGGATATAGTAAATTTTCTGGGCATTCCGAAAACATGCACAACTGAAAATTGACGATTTTTGACTTATGATGTTCTCGAAAGGAGTGAGTGATATTATCCTGACATTTGACCTGGCCACATATCATTATCCACTAGTCGTTACCTTGCAATGCCAAAAAATGCTTTATTTTCAATATTGAAAGCATCAACTTTGTGGATCATAGTGATATATTATTTTGAGAAATAAAAAGGCTTGGTTTTTTGATCCACTCACAATGTGAGTCACTCGGACTTCCATGTTCTTCTTCATCCATTTTGAGATGTCAGAATGTTTATTTTTACTGTATATGGTATAAAGTACATTTTCTGGGTATTCTGAAAACATGCGCAACTCTTTTTTTTTGGAATCTGAGCCCGCCATGCACCCGCAGCAGTTATAGAGTCCTGAGGGACTGTCAGCTGCACATAGAGGAAAATCTTCAAAATATTTCTGAAGAAATAAATAATGCTCTATTCAATTAATGAGGGGGGAGGATGATGTACGGACAGAGGCCGACACTTCGTCCCCACCTCTCGGAATCCCCCATCACCTCTATTTCTATTATTAGTAATAATAAAATAAAACAATATAAAAACAAAAATAAATAACAATGTTTGCAAAAAAATACAATTTAAGACAAACACAAAAATTATGACTTAAAGACTAAAGTAAAACAGAACTAGTCTTCTTCTCCGTCTTATTCCTCATTGCTGAGGGTTGTGACCCTTGCAGAAGCAATGCCTCTTCTCCAGTTATCCCTTGACTGCGCTGGGCGTAGCGCTCCAACCACTGAGGTGCCTGCTGCTGCCTTAATTTGATCGGTCCATTGTGTGGGGATCTTCCTCCTCCTCTCTTTTCCTCCAGGCTACCGATCACAACTAGTAGTTCCAGGCTATCCTCGTTGCCACGCGCAACGTGTCCAAAGAACTGGAGAATCCGTCGGGTACAGATATTGGCCAGAGTCAAGCCATCCAAGCGTAGTTCCTGGCGAAAGTAACTAATAAAAAAAAAAACACTGTTACACATAACAAAAAACATGCTCAACTGGAAATGGTCGATTTTTGACTTATGACGTTCTTGAAAGGAGTGAGCGATATGTGTTACAGTCCACGGTACACTCTTGCCCGTGACGCGGGGGGTAGGTACCTGCGGGCTGGAGGTGTTCTGTATGCCCCCCACGCGATGCGTTCTCGGGCGGCTCTTTTGATGGCAACTGTTGAGGTTAAGATATTAAACCCGAGTGCCAACACCTTCATTGAGAGTCCGGAAGATCAGCGCCCGCCGCAAATTGCTGGCCTTCTAAACTGAGAGTCGGAAAAAAATCAATATTTTTATATTATTGTCCGCTTCCATAGTGCAATGGTCAGGATGCTAGGCTACTGTACTGGAGGTCTCGGTTTCGATTCCCAGGGGGGATCAAATAAATATAAGTGACTTCACTCTAATATTTATTCAATTTTACCCCGGACTGGGTTTTCCCAGATATTACAGTTTCCCTATTTTTTATTGACTTTGTAGTGTAATGGTCAGCACGCTCAGCTACTGTTCTGGAGGTCACGGGTTGGATTCATAGGGGTGGTCTAATAAATATAAGTGTCTTCACTCTAATATTTATTCAACATTACCCCAGACTGGTACCTGAAGCGGAGGGCTGATAACCTTTCCTTCAAATGTTAACGATCACGATAACACTGCGTTTATATGTGAGCAGTGCCCAATGCACCATCGGGTGCGGTTTGAAGATTGTAATTTTTATTTCTTATTTATTTATTTATTTTTCAAAACATATTACATACATAATAAAATAAATATAATATTCTCGATGAGTAATTTATATTTCTCATTTTGGTACATGGGATTAAGGTTAACAAGACTGGAACACAAATAATAAAGTTATAAAAATATTTTTTTTAAATAACCAAAAGTAATAGGTACACGACGAAATATAAAAACAATAAACAGGTAAAATAAATAGAAAAAAGAAATTTAAAAAGAAGCATATTTAAAAATAAATTAATGAGAAACATATATGGTAAGAAGCATATTTAAAATAAACAAATGAGAAAAGTTAAAACTTGAAAGAGAAGTATCTGTGTTTTTTATTATTTTCAAAAATACTTCAATATCGTACTATTTCTGTGAGCCTAAGTGGATCATTTTTAGAAACAGGTACCAAAATGTGGTAATAATAATTATTATAAATTTGAATTATTTATACAGCACCATTTTCGTAAAATACTACCTCAAGGGTGCTTCACTGTGAATGAATTGGGAAAAATATTACGGTGGAAATGATTTAGCAAGCAAATGTGTTTTTAGTTTTTTCTAAAGATCATCTCACTCTCACTATTTCTAACCATTGGTGGAATGGCGTACAGTGGTAGAGTGGGAAATACAAAAAAAAATAACACATGAAGACGACCTATTTGAAAAAACTGGTCCATTTCATTTGATGAGTTGGACTCCCCTGGATAATTCAAAGTTGTTTTATTTCATGATTGAGGCAGCATTTCGGTGAGATAGAGCATGCGCTATGCTATTCGCGAGACAGGGACGGCGCTATATATTTTCATTTTTCATACGAGAAATTCCAAATCTGCCTCGGCTCGTTCAATTACCCCGGATCTCTTTAGCCATTGGTCCAGATAAGCAAAATGGCGGTCGGTTTCGTCGATGAATTAATGTGTAATTTAAAACCTTTCTGTCGCATTTTTTGTTCATCAATTTGACATTTTGTTAGCAATCATTAAAAAGTTCCCAAATCTTAAGATAACATGAACTGGAATGATCTATATTTTGCTAATTCTCAAATGGGATTTTTTTCAAATTTTAAATTTATTTTTATTTATTGGAAAACCAACAGAATATTTAACAAAAATAACTTAGTTAATATATTAAAATTAAAAAATAACATTCCAATTAGTTTTATTAAAATTAAACACTTGAATAATCCACTTTATCGAGTTTTATTTTTATTTACGACTAGTTTCGAAAACGACAATTGTTTTCATCTTCTGGTACAAATTAAAACTAACGAATATAAATATATTTAGGTGTATATATAGGTTAATAAATATAGGGAGGGGGGTTAAGGAACAACATTTTTTGTAAAAGGAAACATTGATAATAATGGTGACGTATTTTGAAACAGTATATTATTAATTATTGTTTCATCTGAATTCAAATTTTTATGTATTTCTAAATTTTCTAAATTATTCATGACTTGACCTTTATTTGTAACAGAGTGTAATAATTTAAGTGTCACAAGAGTGGTTAGTTTCCACACATGAAAACAATTGTCGTTTTCGAAACTAGTAAATAAAAATAAAACTCGATAAAGTGGATTATTCAAGTGTTTAATTTTAATAAAATAATCATGTCATTCCACAAAGTTAATGCCGAATCAATAAATAATATTCCAATAAGTGGTTTTAACTTAAGTAATCTAAAAATAAAAATAAACTGTCATGTAGGTACATAAAAGTATAAATACATAAATAAACTCACATTACATGTTTTTTATCAAATAATGGAAATTTCTGTATCAACTAGTCAAATAAACATCAACAATATTTCTCATATACGTATTAAAAGAAACATTATTGATGTCTATTTCATTAAGCATTACATTGCACATATCGCAGGCTCGATTTAAAAATGAATTTGGGTAGGACTTGGTGTGCATTTTAGGGATTTTAAATATTTTTTTGTTTCTGGTCTGCGCTCCCGGGACTCAAAATTCAATGAATGATAAAAGTTCTGGGCATTCAACATAATTATTTTAAAAAAAATACAGGGAAATAAGGTCAGCTCCTATGGATTTAATATCATTATGTACTTAATAAAAATTAATATTTTTGTAAACCCTTATCCGCGCCCCAATGGTGCATAGAGGACTTTATCATATAAATACAGTGTTATCTTGATCGTTAACATATGAAAGAAAGGTGATCAGCCCTCTGCTTCTGATAACAGTACAGGGCAATATTGAATTAATATTAAAGTGAAAAATTCACTTTTATAAATTGAAACCCCCCCCCTCTGGGAATCGAACCCAGAACCTCCAGAACGGTAGCCCAGTATGCTGAGCAATAAAACGGCGTGATGTTAGTAGTAGCAGTAATATAAGAACATCGTTTTATACTACTTTTATGTTTGTTACAATTTTTCCCATCAACAAGCGCCTTGTCGCCTTCAGGGATAGATACGCATTCCTCCCTGAAAAAGACAAGATGAATATTATGCTCTATATGTATATATATGAAATAAATACCTAATGTTCTGAGACGGACTCCCACAGAGGAAATATTCATGTACTCATATATCCTTTTTAATAAATTGAAATTTTCCTTTTTTATGGTTTTTCAGTTCGATCATTAAAAACCCCTTTTTTAAGTTTTCTCTTCATCCATGTGGTTTTCAGCCCTTCATTTAATCCATACTTGCTTCATTATGTAAAACATACATTATACATACATAAAAATAATACATCAGTGAAACAAAAATGTTTGAGCGTGTATATGCAACAACTACTCAATTTGCAGGTACGTTATAAGACCACCTTTAAGCCTTAAAGTTTGATTCCTCAAGCGCTGCCTTATAAAAAAATAGGGCACTTTATATAAAAAAAACTAATCTTTCACCTTAAATATTGTACACCGCTACAGTAGGTAATCCCTTTTACTGACAGCCACAGACTTACCTGAGAAATCGCCCTAATAAGGACCACTGAAGACCACACAAAAACAAGCCTAATGTGTCTATTAGCTACCCACGTATGGACCAGGGAAGAAACACAGCATCTCGACACGATTTATTAAACGTGATCTTGCGGTTTTCAGTGTAGTTTAAGTATTAAGGGGGCCGAGTTTTGAGGGTAGCATGATTTTGTAATTGTATCTGTATTTGATACAAGCCGCTCTCTTTATCTTCGGCTTTTTCAATGGAAAAAATAATTTCTTAATCGCGGGATAATGAATTCAATACTGTAAGAGTACATGAGCCATTTTATAAAATATTAATACAGCGATTCAATAGTTATGTATTAAAATTATAAATTCTAAGTAACTAACTAACCACCATACTACTTTGCCGCAGGGATAGGCAGAGAAAGAGTAGAACCCCAATCAGACTCCTGACTTGAACTATCTGAAAATCATATTATTTTTCAGAGATGAAGAAGAATATGGAAGTCTGAGCATTAACGGGGCTGACGACAGTCATAGGCTGGTTTAAGTGAACACTTTACACACGTGTAACATTCACAAATTCCACCCATTATTGACAACCAAACTACTCAAATTCTTGGAAGTTCCTTATATATGAACCAATTTTTGAAACATTATTCTTGAATCACTAAAACTTCACCAGAGACCTCTGTAGGTGAGATGAAAAGTTTTTATTGAGCAGAAACTATTTTATTAGCATGTGAGGTCCGAATCCTGGATTATTATCATTCTTCTTCATCTTTGATGAGACATCAAAAAAATAATATGAAAATAACTCCAGTAATATGAGAAAATCCAGATTTGTGAACAAATATTTCGACACACTAAAAATGTTGAATCTGTAAATCTCTTATCAATTCATATTTTATTCCATTAGAAAATAAAATAAATAAAATAGTTTTTTTTTAAATTATAATATCAAATTTCATCTTTTCTGCAGTCTGCAGTTACTCTTTCATAATAATCCTGAACACTTGTCACGGTAGATTTTAGAAAAAATTAAGAAAAATAAATTTACAATATTTTATTTCAAACTATGGATATATGTACATATTTGATTTTTTTATTTTTCCTTCAGTTCCTAAATAAGAATGAAAAATTAAGCGCATTTTCATAAACAGATATTTCTTTTTTTTTCTTTCTTTTTGCTCAAAATACTCGTAACCCGAACAAGTCCCTACCCACTTACATTTACACTACCAACTTACATTTGGATTAGCGAGCTGGTACTGTATTATACTAACTAACTAACTAACTAACCATCACGCCGCTTCCCTGCAGGGGTAGGCAGAGAGAATCGAACGCCACACCACTCTGTCTTTGCAAACATTCTTTGCCTCTTCTACATTCATGCATCTCCTCATACATACCCGACGATTACTACGACTCCTGACCCGGCCGCTTTCAAGTATTTGACATACCTGATTGTGCCAAGTTTTCCTCGGTCATCCTCTGCTTCTTTTTCCGACTACATTCACCCCATAAATTTGTTTAACCGTTCTTTCTTCACTCATACGCTCCACATGTCCAAACCATCTCAACACACCTTTCTTAATTTTATCGATAATGCTTATCTCAGCCTTACATTCTTTCCTTATTTCATCATTCGAACATCTATCAAACATCGTTTTGCCACACATTCGTCTGAGGGATCGCATTTCGACTGCATTCAGTCTGCTTTCATCCTTCTTTTGCCAACTCCATGCTTCGCTTCCATACATAAGGGTTGGAACCAGAACTCCATTGTGTACTGCCAGTTTAGCTTCCGCTGATAGATTTTTATTTGCTTAAACTGATTTTAGTGCACCATTCACTCTGTTCCCAGCATTCACTCTCCTTTCTATGTCTTTATCAATCTTTCCATCCCTAGAAAACATACTACCCAAATATACGAAATCATCTACCTGTATTATATTGAGATCATATTTTGTATATAAAAAGCATTGTCAACTTTGTGGTATGGTAATATAACACTCTCCTTATCATTCATCGTTCACTTTATGTAATACCACTTAAAAACGTTACTTCAGTTCTACAGTTTATGATGGAATTGTTATTCTGAAACTGTGAGCCTTGAAGCAGTGTTTTTAAGTGGTATTACACAAAGTGAACGATGAATGATAAATGGAGTGTTTTATTGAGAACAATTAAAGTAGAAGAGCCTCTCTATAAATTAAACCATTAACTAGAGTAAAAAACGATATATTTGCTAAATTAAGAACAAAAATACACCTGTTATTTTTTATAAAAGTTATGATTTTACACCTTTGCAAAAAACTACCCTTATTACTTAGGGATAAAATTAGCGATGACTTGTGAAGACGAGTAACTAATTTATAAAACTGCTGACTTGTCCGTCCAGTGGCAGATGTCTGTTGATCTCCAGCCCGCGGTTCGAGTCTCGGCAGGTGCTTGCTCACATTAAGAGATGACTCGACTAATTAATATCACCCCTAAATCGCTCCACGATTAATTTAAACAATGAATTTATAATATAAGAAGACCTTTTAATCGTCAGTGTTATTATTTGATTGAGCTTTTTTTCAAAGTAAAAGAACCCTAGCACACTTTAGAAGCTTATCATGTTAGACGTACAAAATTTAAATACTTAAATAATTACGAGAAATTTATAAAATTTTAAAACTTAAATAATTACTAGAAATTTATTTTATTACACGATCGTTTATCTGCAAGGTTCAAAAATGACTTAAATATATAAAAAAATAACACATGTACATATTATGACACTTTTGAGATTTTTTTAAACTTAAACATAATTTTAGAGAACATCTGGAGCTCTCGAAACTATTCACATTGGTCCTTCTCATGTGTAAAAAAAAAAAAAAATAGACTTAACTTCACGTACGGTGTTTGAAATGATGCGGAGCATCGAAACACGTGTCGCAATAGATTTTAGGAAAACGTGGTATTTACCCAGTAAAACTTTCATTACATAGGCATTTTTAATGTTAAAAAATAATCTGGTTAAAAAAGGGTGTCAAAGTAAATATGACTGCAATTTTTCACTCTTCTACTCATATTTATTCAATATTACCTCGGAATGGTATCTGAAGCGATGGACCTTTCCTTCATGAATTAGAAGATCAAGACAACACTGCTTCTATACAATGCAGTGACTTATGCACCATTAAGTGTGAATAATGTTTGGAAAAAAAATCAATATGGATAATATAATTATGCATATTTAAATTTTTTCCAAAGGATCCCCATGTCAATAGAATGCAAGGCAAAGCAATTTTACTGGGTTTTTCTGCACTTTCATTATTATTATTTTTAAATCCATACAATAAATCCACTTTTTTAACAACTGAAATTTTGATACGAATTTTGAAAAATCCTGTTACGTAATCCATTACAATGACTGGGTATTAAAAATACACACAAAAATACAAGATGACATTAAAAATAAACGATCACTTATAAAACAAAACAAAAAACAAAATACAAGAATAATTTTCTGAATCTGTATTTTTTTTTTATGAAAAACACATTTTCCACTATTTTACTGCAAGTGAATTAAAGTGAAAGTTGTATTAGGAAATTCTACGTAAGTATTCCGTCAAAATAATGAGTTTCATTGGGTTGCAATACACGGATGTTGCATGCTAATCACGGTATCACGACTTTAATTAGAAAAGAAGGAAGTTAGGCTCTAGACAGCTGAGTTCCTAATATGGCGTTAGTGGTGGTGAAATTTTAATTAAGACTTCAAACGTCTAATTATGCACGACACTATTTTATTCCTGAACAATGGCGAACGACTGGTCGTTGCATAGTATTAATTGCTTTTACATAAATTATCGTTTAAAATTTTCACCATTTTGATGTTTTGTTTTCTGTTAAAATCAAATATTTATCTGATATCTATTATATTCTTGCCAGTGCCCTTAATTAGAGCCTAAATTAAAATGTATACCCACACATAGGCCATGCCTTTGTGGGATCTTTTTTTGTATTAATATTATTATATTTTTTTGCACTTTGTAATTGTAATATATCGGGAATGAATAATAATTTTAAAAAAATTACCGTGTAATTTTATGGACGAATATCATCGTCGAACAACAAATTGGCAAAAATATAAAAATATTCTAGTACACAACCATGGTGCACGCTTTACCCACAACGAGGGGTTGATGGACCCAAGAGTTAACAATGAATATTGGAGAAAAAAACAGCAATACATTTTTTTTTAAATCGCTTTTCCGCGCTCGATATTTATAAGTTATGTTTTCTGGATATTTTTTTTATTACATATATTTGTGTATATATATATATACATATCTTCTTCTTTTTCCATGTTCGCTCCCTAGGTGGAGCATATGGCCAACACGAGTCGTCTCCAAGTCACTCTGTCACGCGCCATCTCCTTGGCTTCCTCCCAGGTCAGTCCGGCGTCTCGAAGTTCCGCTGAGTATAGTCGGTGAATGGTCGTCAGCGGCCTTCCGGGGCGCCGGAATCCTCGGGGTTGGAAGAAGAGACATGAGGGGTTGATGCCCTCAGGTGGCATTCTAAGGACATGTCCCAACCATGTCCACCTTCTTCTCTTCAGGACTTCCAGTATGAGGGGCTGTTGAGTTCTTCTCCTCACATCGTCATTCCTGACGAAGTCATACCACTTTATACCCAGTATTCGCCTCAGGCATCTATTTTCAAAACTATATATAAATAACAAAAAAAAAAAATAAAAAAAAAAATATATATATATATATATGTATATATATATATATATATATATATATATATATATATATATATATATATATATATATATGTATATATATATATATATATGTATATATATATATATATATATATATTTGTGTATATATATATATATATATATATATATATATATATAAATATATATATATATATATCTATATATACATTTATATATATATATATAAATATATATGTATATATATATATATATATATATATATATATATATATATATATAAATATATATATATATATATATATATATATATATATATATATATATATATATATATATATATATATATATATATATATATACATACATAGGTATATGTATATGGAAACAATTTTTTTAATTCCTAACCTTTCAATCACTCAACTATTCTAATTTTTCATACAACCATATAAATATTTCAAAGAAAAACATAGATATCAAAATGAAAAAATAAAACTTCAAAAAATATACATAAATATATAGCTCAGTAAAATGCTTGTTAGGTAAACACAGACGAGCCTACGATATAACGCTATATTCTTCTTCATCTATACCATGTCTTGAGATGTCAAAAAGTGTAAATAAATCTCGTCAATTGAGTGCCTTTCCTGGGACCCTAAGGCCGCATCGACACCTTCACAAAGTACCTACCCGATTTATAATACGGCCACTTGTGAGTGTGCCTTAATGATTCCGAAAGCTACCTGTAATTCCCCAACACCGGGTAAAATGCTCAATTAGTGTACCGATATTTTTTTACTAATTCAATTAGTCAGCGCGAGTCAGTCACCTTTGCTAATGGTCTGCCGCTCGCGGGCCCGTCGTTGAATACCACTGGGAAATGATACAAATTGACCAGAGATCGATGTACAGTCGCTCAAATAACTCTTTGGCTTGGAAATATTCCAGTTTCCCTAATTTTCATTAATTTCAATTTTTATTTTTTATTTTTTGTTATGTGTAGCAAATAATACAGACGGTGCTCCATCAAAGTTATGTTCATGGAAAGGATTTGTGAACCTTGGCTTAGCAGCTTAGATAACGAAATGGGAGTAGCTATATTAAATATTCGCTCGGCTACCGTTCCAGAGGTATCGGGCTCGATTCCCAGGAGGGGGTCAAATAAATATGAGTGATTTTTTCACTCTAATATTTATTCAATATTACCCTGGACTGGTACCTGAAGCGGAGGGCTGATCACCTTTCCTTCATGAGTTAAAGATCAAGATAACACTGAGTTTATATGATACAGTGCCCTATGCACCATTAGGGTGCGGATAAGGGGTTTGAAGTGAAGATTTTATTGAAAATGCATTGAATTAAAAATAAATCTATAATTACTTTTTGACATTTCAACATGATGAAAAAAAATATATGTAGTCGGAGAATTTATGGGACTTACGACCGTCGTAGGCTGATCACTTTACACGCGTGTAACATCCACAAATTCAGCCCATGATTGACAACCATACTACTCAAATTCTTGCTCAATAAAAAAGCTTCTATCATCTCACCAATAGATGTCTATAGTGAAATTCTACTGATTCAAGCACTTTGTTTCGAAATCGAACAATATACATATACGAGGGTTGCCTTTTATGTTTTTACAATCGAATAGTCGATAGCGTTTGCGAGATGTGATATCACTGTATTTGTGAACACCGGGGTTTGTTATTGAACGGTGAACGTTTGAAAGAAGTAAGTTAGTGCGAAAATGGAGATTACTCGTGAAGGTTTGCGATGGATGAAAATTTTCACACAAAAACGATTAACTGTGTTGGAATGGTCAAAATTTTGCAAGGAATACATAAACCTAACTGAAAATCTATCGGCAATCTATAAGAATCGGCTCTCCAAAATATATTGCACTACGGTGGAAAAGCTCATGTTGTCTGCGGTAGGCAGAGAGAATAGAACGCCTCACCACTCTGTCTTTGCAAACATTATTTGCCTCTTTTACATTCATGCATCTCCTCAAACATGCCCGACGATTATTACCACTCCTGACCCGGCCGCTTTTAAGTATTTGACATACCTGATTGTGCCAGGTTTTCCTCGGTCTTCATCTGCTTCTTTTTCCAACTACATTCGCATCATAAATTTGTTTAACCGTTCTTTCTTCACTCAAACGTTCCACATGTCCAAACTATCTCAACACACCTTTCATAATTTTATCGATAATACTTATCTCAGCCTTACATTATTTCCTTATTTCATTGTTCGAACATCTATCAAACATCGTTTTGCCACACATTCGTCTGAGGGATCGCATTTCGACTGCATTCAGTCTGCTTTTATCCTTCTTTTGCCAACTCCATGCTTCGCTTCCATACATAAGTGTTGGAACCAGAACTCCATTGTGTACTGCAAGTTTAGCTTTCGATGATAGATTTTTATTTGCTTTAATTGATTTTAGTGCACCATTCACTCTGCACCCAGCATTCACTCTCCTTTCTATGTCTTTATCAATCATTCCATCTCTAGAAAACATACTACCCAAATATACGAAATCATCTACCTGTTCCAAAATCTCCCCATTTACCAATATTTCACACTCAGATCTACATTCATGTCTTTCGAAAACCATGATTTTGGATTTGCTAACATTCATCAATGAATCACTTTCCTTGCACGCATTATACACTTTTGTCACCAACGTTTGCAGGTCTTCTCTGCTATCGGCAAGAAGAACAGCGTCGTCACCATATAAAAGGCAACAAACGGTCAATTCATTCTAGCTCCAACATTTAAATATTTCAGCTCTTTCATGCAGTTATCCATGTATATTACATTTATATATTATATTTTTGCAACGCTGGTCGGGGTGAAGAGATATTTTGCCCACTGTACCCTTAAATACACCGCCATAGCAACACATGCTCTTTGAAGTTAGCCGCCTTGCTTTGATCTCGCCGTTAACCTGTTGGACGCCGCGGACGCCATTATTTGGCTGCACTTAACCCGTGGACGCTCTCACGGGGTCGGGTGTGGCAAATTCGCCAATTTTTAGTGGCGAATCCAAACGTTTTGGTCAGCTATCCGCGCGACAGGGGTCAATAGAAATATTACAATACTATTTTATTATTATTATTTATAACCCTAATCCGCACCTAATGGTGCATAGGGCACTGCATCAAATTGACGCAGCGTTATCTTGATCATTACTTACATGAAGGCAAGGTGATCACTCTTGCGCTTCGGGAACCAGTCCAGGGTAATATTAAATAAATATTACAGAGTTAAATCACTAATATTTATTTTCACCTCCCCCCCCTGGGAATCGAACCCGGGACCTCCAGCACGTTAGCTAAACGGGCTGACCACTACCCCACGGAAGCGGACAATACTATTAGAATTTTTTACATCAGAACATTTTGAGTGTCCATAAATACTTTTTCAAGAATTTGGTCACGCTCGAAATATTGTAAGTAAAAAAATAAATAAATAAACATTATTTCTTGAAGTTTTTCGCAGATACTTTGTGTCACATTTTATAAACTTTATAAAATTAAACAATTTTGTTTTAACCACTTTTTATTGGTACACTTTATCCAACCGGTTTCAACAGGAACCTTGTTATCCTCAGGGTTTACTAAATTATAAAACATTGAAATACTCATAGTCAATTACCCTTCCTTACCAAAAACTTCCACGCACTCCATACACCATATGAAAATACTATTTTAAAATAAATTAATTAAAAAATATAGTTGAAAACTCCTAAATGTTGTTTTATTGTGCATTGCGTAGCGAATATGTCAACTCCAAATGACAGCTTCGAATGGAATATACTTTCACATGGTGTATGGTGTATGGAAAATACTGTTGTTTTTTGCATTTTGAAGAAAAGGTATTGTTCAACATACTTTATATTTTTCAAATGGAGAAAAAACCTGCTGGTTTTACCTAAAAAGATCTGTTGTACAGTAAAAAGTTCAATAAGTGGCTAGTAATTTATTTTTAATGCATTGTATTATATTTTTATACTTTAATAACATTCCCTCAAGTTTTTTTAATATATGACGTTCTTGAAAGGAGTGAGCGATATGTAAGTACTCAAGAAAAAAAAATTATAAATCCCATTTGTCATGGAGAACTTGCGTTTTATTGTAATTGCGCACTTAGATGCCTAATTTAAATGCAAAGTTAAGTATGTGTAAAATGTGCAACATACTTGTGCATTATTTATGCAAGTGCTTTCATGTTAGAATGCAATTTGTGTAATGCAATTATATTAAACGTTTGTGTGATCACGGAATGAATGAATGAACTTCATATCATAATTCTCATCACGATATTTAAGTTAAATTTTTACTTTTTATAAATCTGGATTATCTCCAATCATAGGAGTTATTTATCATATTATTTATTACATCTCAACTAAGATGAAGAAGAATATGAGAGTCTGGGCATTTACGGGGCTTACGACCGTCATAAGGTGGTATAAGTGATAACTTTACACGCGTGTAACGTTTACCAATTCTACCCATAATTGACAACCACACTATACACATTCTTGGAACTTCTAGATATTTTGCTCAAATTCGAAACATAGTGCTTGAATCACTAAAATATACCTGAGAAACCTGTGGTGAGGTGAAAGAAGCTTTTTTTATTATTTAGAAACTCTTTCATCAGTACACATATAAGATCCGAATCCTGGATTATAATCACATACTTGAGAAACGCTACAAAATTTAATTGTATTTTTTTATTTAAGCTTTTAAAATTTGACCAGTCATTTTTTATTTTTTTATTTTGAATGTGTCCAAATACTTCGCTCACTCCTTTCAACAACGTCATAAATAAAATAAAAACATTTTTTTTTTAGGAGATCGTTTTTAAGTTTAAAAATTTAATAAAATGTAATAAAAATAAATATTAAGCCACTTTTTAAACTTTTTACTGTGCAACAGATCTTTTTAGGTAAAACCTGAATGTTTTTTTCTCCATTTGAAAAATATTTAGGATATAAAAAAAAATAAACAATACCTTTACTTCAAAATGCAAAAACAACACTCTCTGCCCTGTAGCGGGTAAATATTGAGTTGACAATATACTGTTTTTGCTGGGATATACTACATTTTCTGGGCATTCCAAAAAGGTGCACAACTGAAAATTAAAGATTTTTAATATATGACGTTGTTGAAAGGAGTAAGCGACTTGTTCACAAATCTGGATTATCTCTGGATTATAACGTTAAAAATAACCGCAAATTTAAGATAATCCATATTCATAAACAAGTATTTGAACGCACTCAAAATGTTGTAAATATTTTAAACCCATTTTTACATAACGTACTTTCGGCTTTGACGGACACCCCCTACCCCCAATGAGTCCGTTATATGTATGTTTTACTGTATTTACAGAATTCTTAATTCGCAACACACGTTGTTTAAAGTGATGTAATAGTGCATATATGAATACTTAATGTAGGAGAAGCGTGCGCAATGTTTAGTCTGCGTGATGATCTTACAAAATGTAATACGTTTCTGCATTATTTGAAAGATGATTCAACCATAAGAACTATTATTGTAAACAAATATTGTTTACTCGGCTATGAACACTTCTGTGCTAAATACTGTTAACACATAACGTTTGTTTACCCAGCATTACTATTCAAAGAGCTAATCAGAATAATTGAAAAACTTATTTTAAAATATTGCTGTCATTTCATTGTAAACACTTTAAATTTAGGTTTTACTTGGTAAATACACTAAGACTCAAATTACCCCAAATGGGGAAAAAATGAATTTTTTGGGGTAATAAGGAATTTTTTCTTGTTTGTTATTTCATAAAAGTGTTACCATTTTTACAAATTTAAACAATTCAGAAATCTTTTAAACGCCGAAGACATTTTAAATTGCTCTTACATCAAAAAGTCCCAATTTTTAAGTAATTGTATCAAACATAAAGCAACATAATTTCTCTAAAAACTGAAAAGGAAACCTGAAAACCTGAATTTTCCTTTGATACAATTTGAAATTTTTATTTTGTTTGTCTACTTACTTATTACTATTTTCATGTAACTTTTTTTTTCTTTAAGTGTAAATTAGTTCAATAAATAAGTTGTATTTTTAATATACTTACATTAATTGTCTTCCTTTCAAAATTAAGGAGGGGTTTATATCGACTTACGCAAGAATGCTTTGGGGTGATGGTCAAAAAAGTTCCCCGACCGCTGCACTAAGAGAAGTAATAATAAATAAAACCCTTATCCGCACCCCAATGGTGCATAGGGCACTGCGTCATATAAACGCAGTGTTATCTTGATCGTTTTACATATGAAGGAAAGGTGATCAGCCCTCCGCTTCAGGTACCAGTCCAGGGTAGTATTGAATAAATATTACAGTGAAAAAATAACTTTTATTTATTTTGCCCCCCTTGGGAATCGAACCCGGGACCTCCAGAACGGTAGCCGAGCGTGCTGACCATTACACTATGGAGGTGGACTAAAAGAAGAGTCGTTAAAATCAAAATGTTTTTTTTAAGATGGTTTGGACATGTGGAATGAATGAACGATGAAATATATGATGGATGCTCGAATAGTGATATAAGGAAATAGTGCTTTACTGAGATAAGCATTAAAACATCACCATATTCAATAATATTGGTATCATAATTTTCGCTATGAAATCGAATAAAGTTTTTGTTAATTTAAACAACAGCGAGATAAAAAACAAGTAAATATTTTTATGGCTATAATTTTTTACCATTATGAAGCACTTAAAAATTCCAGGCGACCCATGGGTCAATGCTTTATTGAATATCAATATAATAACATCGCCTGCAGGCGAAATCCAACAAGCCGGCAATTTTAAAAAGACTAAGGTCACCAGTGGAAGTCAGAAATTAATAAATCACCGTTTTGGTAGCTCTTAGTCGGCAAATTCATAAGTCAATTGAAATTAATAAAATGATTTAAAAACATAAGCCTCTCAGCATCTCTCGCTGAGCCATTTATCTAAGATGCAAAAATTCAGAACGATCAGGCTGAAATTTATAGATCAACGCAAGTCTTTACAGCCCGCATTTTAGTATGAATATTTCGCGATAAACGCATTTAAATTTACAACATTTTGAGTGTGTCCAAATACTTTTACACAAATCTGGATTATCTCCACTCATGTTAATTTTTACATTTTTGACATCTCTACATAGAAATAGAATATGGAAGTAATTACTTACTATATTTAAAAAATGAAATAGTATTTGGACACATTCAAAATATTGTAAATAAAATATCTGGTTAAATTATAAGTTACATCGAAAATTGAAAATCATGTTTCCAGGCGTGTCTCAAGTATGTGAATTTTATCCAGGATTCGGATTTATTAAACAAATATAAAGCATCTCTTCTTAATAAAAGCTTTCCTTATTCAAAAATAGATCTCTGTTATAAATGAAAAACTACACATAATTTATTGTTACGTCCATTTTACTCCATACATACCAATTTTACCATAACAAAGTTGAAAAATATTTTTTTTTATTAATTTTTTATTTTTCAATTATTTTAAGTTAAATTAAGTGTCTACCCAACAAACACTTCGAGTTGACGGTATGTACATACCAAAAAAGCTATAAAGGGTTAAAGATATAAGCTTGCATTGTCATAAATATATCTCTTTTTCTTTGAATTTTCCCATTCCGCTCCCGCATTTCTCCATAGCGCACGGTGGTCTAATCAAAGTAAGCAATTGGCCAAAGTAATGCCCGGTGATAGGTGCCTAACTGCCCATAATGCTGTTCGCAAAATGTGATCAATGCCTGCAAATTGGCATTCGCCGTCACGAAGGCAACATGGCGGGCAGACTTTACTATTATGCAAATAGAATATACGAATGGTACCATTGGATATGCAGCGCCTTATGGGAACCCCGAGCGGTGATTTGTGCATAGGTAATTATTGTCTGTGCATTCAGCTTAGTTTACAATTACTATTAAGTTTCATACTTAAAGGTTATAGATGTTGAAAGGGAGTTTATCGATTTTCTTGTCCGAAACCTTTTTTTTTTTTTGAATTACCTAACGTCCAAGTGACTCTGAAATCTAGCTACGGCTTATGCAGCACCGTTTATAAAGTCCCTACTCAGGCTTCAACTTTGTAAGTTTCATAGCCTATGCCTACTTGTGAGTGGATTTACTCTTTATGTTTAAAGTTACTATAATTTCATGTAATTCATGAGTGAAAATTCTAGGCAAAAACAACCGTGGTCTAGTGAATATTTTATGCACATTTTGACATCTCAACGACAATGATTACACAAGGTGGCAAAAAAATGTTTCCAAATGTTTTTTGGCTATAATTTTTTTGTCCGACTCCGTAGTGAAATGGTCAGCACCCTCGGCTACCGTTCTGGAGGTCCCAGGTTCGATTCCATGGGGAGGGGGTCAAATAAATATAAGCGGAGGGCTAAATACCTTTCCTTCAAATTAAAAACCCCGCATTTTTTATTTAATTATCGCACA
>NW_028282923.1:0-23353 GCF_059751285.1 Brachycentrus maculatus | reverse complement strand
GATAAGCATTATCGATAAAATTAAGAAAGGTGTGTTGAGATGGTTTGGACATGTAGAACGAATGAGTGAGGAAAGAACGGTAAAACAAATTTATGAGGCGAATGTTAGCGGGAAAAGAAGCAGAGGAAGACCGAGAAAAACATGGCACGATCAGGTATGCCAAATACTTGAAAGTGGTCAGGTTAGGAGTCGTAACAATCGGCGGGTATGTATGAGGAGATGCATGAACGCGGAAGAGGCGAAGAATGTTTGCAAGGACAGAGTGGTGTGGCGCTCTATTCTCTCTGCCTACCCCTGCGGGGAAGCGGCGTGATGGTTAGTTAGTTAGTTAGATTATCTTTCTTATCTAGTATCTACGCCATAAAACTGTCATCACATTAGGCAATTATAAATGAACGAAACATTAAACTACATGTGTGAGGAATTCACGTTTACATTTAAGTGGTATTCGCGTGACGCTAATAACGTTCACACGAATTTAATTAACGTTAAAGTATTAGGATCATCAAGTCTTTATGCACGCATTATCATCAATAATTAATATTTTAAAATTCTTTAATTAATTCGAGTATTTTTTGTAGGTAGATGATTTCGTATAAATGGGAAGTATGTTTCCTAGGGATGGAAAGATAGATGAAGATAAAGAAAGGAGAGTGAATGCTGACAACAGAGTGAATGGTGCACTGAAATCAGTTATAGCAAGAGTCCTGGCGCTAACCCTGATGGATGGAGTTGGCAAAAGAAGGATGAAAGTAGACTGAATGCAGTCGAAATGCGATCTCTCAGACGAGTGTGCGGCAAAATTATTTATGACAGATGTTCGAATGGTGCAATAAGGAAGGAATGCAAAGCTGAGATAAGAATTATAGATAAAATTAAGAAAGGTGTGTTGAGATGGTTTGGACATGTGGAACGAACGAGTGAGAAAAGAACGGTAAAACAAATTTATGAGGCGAATGGAGTTGGAAAAGGGAGCAGAGGAATACCGAGAAAAACTTCAGCACGATCAGGTATGTCAAATGCTTGAAAGCGGCCAGGTTATGAGGAGGTGCATGAATGTGGAATAGGCGAATCATTTTTGCAAAGACAGAGAAGACAGTGGTGCGGTGTTCAACTCTCTCTGCCTACCCCTGCAGGGAAGCGGCGTGATGGTTAATTCAGTATTTTTTTAATTGTTGCCTCGGGTGGTACCAATGTAGGGCTTGACACGGCAGAAAAGAATTTGATATAAGTAAAATCATTATTATTTTATTATGATATGTAATCCATTCTTTGTATTCTCTTTTCAATAATAATTCTTTAGAAAATGACTAAAATAAACAAGTACTTGGATGAATAATACATCCCTGGAGAGAGCTTGAATACAAATGGTGGTACACACTCCCTAAGTGCGCTTGTGCACTTCACGGAATTTTACCGTCCGGCAGTCCGGTTTTTTAAAATAAAAGCAACTAAGACAGCTTAGCGTGATCGAATTTACGCGCACCGTGATCACGCTCCGATCAAGCGCACCGATCCGAAGAAAGAAAGACAAAAGCACAAGTCAATCCAAGCCAAATCATCCATTTTTATAATGCAAACTGATGTACCGGACGGTAAAATTCCGTGTAGTGCACAAACGTCCTAAAGCCGCTGGTGCACTACACGGAATTTTACCGTCCGGCAGTCCGGTTTTTTTTTTAATAAAAGCAACTACGACAGTTTAGCGTGATCGAATTTTACGCGCACCGTGATCACGCACCGATCCGAAGAAAGAAAGACTAAAGCACAAGCCAATCCAAGTCAAATCATCCGTTTTATCATGCTAACTGAAGTGCCTGACGGTAAAATTCCGTGTAGTGCACAAACGCCCTAAAGGTCGTGAACTTGAAACCGGTTACATTTAGACTTGCGACGTAATTTACGTAACGTAAGTAATATATGAGGTTTTACATCATACACAAGAATGCATATAATCTTCGATTAATGATGAATCCGTTTTTAAGCTTTCACCTGTAATCACGACAACACAAAGATTGTTTGAAATATATGTAAGCTTGTTAAAAATATCTAAGCTGTTAAGGGCAACTCGCGATCTTCAATTCAGAACCCTGATAGCTGCGCTAGAGATCGGAAGTGTTTTACAGCCTTTTTTTTTTAAATATTCATACATATATATTGGAATTTGACTTTTTTTAGAATATACTTAGAGTATATTGAAATATACATATTAGTATATCCACATATATATATATATATATATATATATATATATATATATATATATATATATATATATATATATATATATATATATATATATATATATATATATATATATATATATATATATATATATATATATATATATTAGTCCACCTCCATAGTGTAGTGGCTAGGCTACCATGCTGGAGGTCCCGGGTTCGATTCCCAAGAGGGTCAAAATAAATTTAAGTGATTTTTCAGTCTAATATTTATTTAATATGACCCTGGACTAGTACCTGAAGCGGAAGGCTGATCACCTTTTGTTCGTGTATTTAACGATCAAGATAACACTGCTTCTATACAATGCAGTGCCCTATGCACCGTTGGGGTGCGGTTAAGGGTTAGAAGAATATTGAAATAATATTTTTGTCATTTTTATTTAATTCCTTACAGTTCAATAACACTTTTCTTTTCAAAAACATATATTTATTACGAAGGAAAACTTATTCTTTCAATACAAAAACGGTATTTTAAGTTTTTCTTCGAAATAAATATAGTTTTGAAAAGAAATTAATAGTTATAAGGTAAGGAGTTAAAAAAATATTTATTCACCAAATTTCAATACATTTTTTTAAATAGTGCGCGGACAACTCATGTGGCTTCTCATGCAGCCGGTCGCGTACTGACTTTGTATGTGTACTCTAGTACACCTTTAAGGAAGTACATGTTTTAAGCAAAAGGCAGTATATAAATTATATAAATTTATCAATATAATTATTTTAAACATTTAAAAAAAATTAATACATTTATGTTTCACTATGAGTTAACAAAATTCCATAAGTTTTTCTTCGAAATAAATATAAAGAATTGAAAAGAAAAGAGTAATTGAAAGGTAAGGAGTATTTTTTTATTATTGAAACGTTGGAAAAAACGTGTGACTTCTGGCGCAGCCGATCGCGTACAGACTTTGTATACTTCAGAATACACCTTTAAGGAAGTACACGTTTTATGAATTATCCAAAATTCAGATAATGATTGTTTTTAACATCAAAAAATTGTTGAAAACATCTATGTTTCAGTATGGGTTAACATAGCCACAAACTACACACTCACAAACTATATTCGTTTTTAGAAATGAACGCACGATTATATAAGTTGAATAAATAAATAGGTAGGTACACACATGTCCATACAATGACATAAGTACAATACATGAATATAATGTATAGCGGTTTTTACCCCCAATAAAATAATCGTTTCATTGTGCTCCATAGCGTAGAACTCGCCAATACAACAGAGGCGTATTAACTTTTTTCAGGGAAATAAAAAAAATATATTGAAATTTCTTGTTGAAACTACGTCCTAAGATAATAGATTTACCGCGTCGTGGTTTGCATTAGAAGGTCTTTGGCATTTGTCCGATGAGTATTCCGGTGAATGAATAAATTTCTTAAATAAATAAATATGAATGGGTTCTTTCCCAACTCTTAAATTATTATTTTTTTTATTTTTACATTTGTTTTTTATTTATTTATTTGTTTATTTAACTTTTTATACAGAATGAATTTACATAAATAAATTGAATATTTAATAAATGTTAACATTGAACCTTATTCGGCTGTTAGAAAATAAAGAGCAAATTGTGCTTGTACGTTAGTATATATACTACTACTACTATGTACTACTACTACCATCACGCCGTTTCCCTGCAGGGGTAGGCAGAGGATGGAACGCCACACTCTTCTGTCCTGAAAAACACTCCTCGCCTTCTTCACATCCATACATCTAGTCATACATGCCTTCCGATTACGCAGACTTTTGCACCGCCAGATTTTAGGTTCTGATTGATCTGATCGTGCCTCTATATTTTCTTAGTCATATATTCTTCTTCTCCGTCTTAATCCTCATTGCTGAGGGTTGTGACCCTTGCAGAAGCAATGACTCTTCTCCAGTTATCCCTTGACTGCGCTGCACGTAGCGCTCCAACCACTGAGGTGCCTGCTGCTGCCTTAACTTGATCGGTCCATCGTGTGGGGATCTTCCTCTCCCTCTCTTTCCATCCAGGCTACCGATCACAACTAGTCGTTCCAGGCTATCCTCGTTGCCACGCGCAACGTATCCAAAGAACTGGAGAATCCGTCGGGAACAGATATTAGTCATATTTATATATATATATATATATATATATATATATATATATATATATATATATATATATATATATATGTGTGTGTGTGTGACGAATGTGAGACGGAAAACAGAACGAGGACGACATAATTAAATTAAAGATAAAAAATATAATTAAAGTGTCAGTTACAGGGCTTTGAAATCACATATATATATATATATATATATATATATATATATATATATATATATATATATATATATATATATATATATATATATATATATATATATATATATATATATATATATATATATGTGTGTGTGTGTGACGAATGTGAGACGGAAAACAGAACGAGGACGACATAATTAAATTAAAGATAAAAAATATAATTAAAGTGTCAGTTAAAGGGCTTTGAAATCACATCGTGATTAAGGTTTAGGCACACATGCCGCAGATTGACGATACCACTCCAAACTTTATCGCTCATTCCTTATCAGTGTTTATCCAGCAAAGTTTCAAACGGTAAAATAAACGTTAGGTACCCATCGGTTTATTTATCAAAAGTCCGTATCGCTAGAAAAAATATTTTGATTTAAAATAAAAAAAATATTTAAACCATATTTTATTGGTATAATCGAATATTGTTAACACTACAAATATTTTGAAATATTCTGATGAAAATGAAAAATACCTTTTACCAATCCGATAGCAGAAAGCTTAGTATTAATTTTCAGATGTACCGATGTATAATGACCGTTTTTTGCAGTAGTAATAAAAATAATAAATTTCGACAATATATTGTGGGTATACTGGCAAAAAACGTTAACTATAATTGCGCTGTTTGTATAATACCCGTTATTTAAGGCCTTTAGCCTGAATAAAATACCCACTCACAACATTTTAAGTTTGTCTAAATGCTTGTTCACAAATCTAGATATCTCACCAATAGATGTCTCTAGTGAAGTGTGGTGATTCAAGAACAATGTTTCAAAATTGGTTCAAATATATATGTAGAACTTCCAAGAATTTGAGTAGTGTGGTTGTCAATGATGGGTAGAATTGGTGCATGTTACACGTGTATAAACTGATCACTTGAACCAGCCTATGACGGTCGTCGGCCCCATAAATACCCAGTCTTCCATATTCTTCTTCATCTTTGATGAGATATCAACAAATAATGCATAAAATCTTACCAGGGTTTGAAGAACATTTAATTCTAGGCTATATATTGGCTATCCCACCTTAATTAAGCATTATTATGCTATAATTTTCATCTTTTTTCATATTCTTCTTCATCTTTGATGAGATGTCAAAAAATAATATGAAAAATACCCGCTTTTAAACACTAAGTTAAATTAACTTTTAAATTTAAAAAAATGGGCAAGAAGCCGACTCTGTCTCGTCACATAATGAACTGATTTTATATGAGAAGATTACCCTTTGGGAGGTTTCCATTGAATCAATGATTAAACCTTCTAAGGCAGGGCATTTGCCCTGCCTTAGAAGGTTTTTCCACGTATTTACGTGGAAAAAAACCTTATTAAGAATTAAATTTTATTTCTGTTTTTACTATATTTTTTTGGACGATTCCATTTGAAGCTCACAAGTTGTCGTCCGGAGTGGACGCTGCGAAATTCTCATTTAAAGCAACATTTAGGAGTTTTTTCCCATTTTTCAAATCACATTTTTTCAAATCACATTTGCATGTGGTGTACGGAGTGCGTGGAAGTTTTTGGTATCGTAAGGGAAGGGTAATTAACTATAACCTAACTATGAGTATTTCAATGTTTTAGAATTAGTACATAAACCCTGATGATGACAAGGTTCTTGTCGAAAATGGTTGGAAAAAGTGTACCAGTAAAAAGTGGTTAAAACAAAGTTGTTTTATTTTATAAAATTAAATTTTATTTCGAAATTCGATTATAAAGTAAATTTGATGCTTTTTTTTAAAGCTAATTGCTATGCGGAATATTTTCATATCAATTTTTAATTTGACTGTACGCGAACCCTGAATTCGAGCCTTAAGGCCGATGTATCAATATATATTAGGTGTCTTAACACCTCTTTGGACCATAGACATCAGCAAATAGAGCCGCCAATAATTAAGCAATGTTGCCAATATTAAAATAATTACATCGTTTCCGTGACGTCACTCATTACCAACTTACGAAAACAACGTATTTACGAAGGCGAATTTTCCACAAGAAAATGATGAATGAAAATATTGATTGTATCGGCTGTTATAAACACAAAACGAGTCTAATACAATCCTTTATAGGTTAAGTATGTTAAATTAGATATTCCTCCCGTCTGATAATGATGCTTTGACAATTTTATACTTAAGTTTTATACTTAAGGCCCAATATACGATTAATCGCAACTTAATTTTATTTAAACCCAGGCAACATTTAACGTAATTGAATTTTTGCCAAAAATACCGTTTTTGTATTGAAATATGTACTAAGTTTTTCTTCAAAATAAATATATGGTTTCGAAAAGAAAATAATTATTGTTAAGGAGGTAAGGTAAGTAAAGAGTTAAAAAAATACAAAAACATTTTTTCAATATATAATCTAAAAAAAAACTTAAATTCCAATACGCGTTTTATTAAATCGCTCATAAAGGCACGACCGACCTCTTCCGCGATCGTCCGCGTTCTGAATTCGAATACTGCGAATTCCCCCTTAAGTTGGAAATAAAAAAAAAGAGAACAAGTTACGAATTTATCCTAAACATTTAATCGAAAAATGATTGGACACATCTGTGCAACAATGTATTAAAATAAGTGAGCTTAAAATACATTTTGTCATTTTATTGTCATGTTTGATTACGCGGAGGTCATAAGTCATTCGAGTAAAACGATTACGATTGCGTTTGTTTTTTTTATAAACAACACAATGTTAAAAAGCGTATTGATCTTTTGATTCTCTTCCGCACCCAACAGTGCAAAGGGCACTGCATCAAATAAAAAAGTATTAAATAAACTATTAATTTCATGGTGACAGTGTGATCACGTCTGCAATTCAGGACAGCGATACTAACCATCGACCATCGACCGCCATTAACCATCGACCATCGACCGCCTACGTAGTGTAATGGTCGGCACGCTCGGTTACCGTTCTGGAGGTCCCGGTTTTGGTTCCTAGGGGAGGGGTTAAATAGATATAAGCGGTTTTTCCACTCTAATATTTATTCAATATTACCCTGAACCTGAAGCGGAGGGTTGATCACCTTTCCTTCACGTGTTAACGATCAAGATTACACTGCGTTTATATGATGCAGTGCCCTATGCACCATTGGGGTGCGGATAAGGGATTGAATGAATGAATAAACATTTTATCGTTTATCAGCATACTATTCGTCGAAAATTACAATAGTGAAAAAAGTTAAGTGTATTAAAGCATTTACCTCAAAATTTGTGCGATTTTTGACATTGTGATAAATTTTCAACAATTTTAGACGAAAAATGGTTTATTATACTTGTTTATCGTGGCGTGTCTCTAGTTTCAAAAAAATTGTCGATGACTTGATCTTTGAACTTTCCCTTTTCCCCTTTTCCTCCCGTCCCTCATCCAGGTATTAATACAAATTTACATTTGAGGTATTTTCTAATTGGAATTGTACGAGCACTTATTTTGTGCAACTCATTTATATGAATGACTTGATGTTACTATCTTCTAAAATACTCAAATAGATGAAATTTAAAAAAAAATAATTGCTGCATGCTACCCTTAATACTACATCAAGTCGATTCCTGTATACGTATTTTGCACGTTTCATTTTAGAATACGATGGATTCACAAAGAAATGTAGATATATCGTTCCAAACATTTTTAATTTGTTGCCGACGGAGGTAAGAGGTCAAAATAAAATACGGAACAAAGGCAAAATAAAGGAATGGGTAAATGATCAAGATTTAATTCTATGAAAATTGTAAAATAGTTTTATTTTTTGTGTATATTCGGTTAAAATAGATTAAAAAAACTTTTAAAAAAGAACTCTACCGACAAGACACAAGCTCTTTGCAAAAAAAAATATTTTAAATATGTTTATAAGTAATTTAAAAAAAATAAATTGCCAGTGTTGGTAAAAATTTAGCGCAAAAAATCCCTACTCAAACTAATTCCGATATTTTCAAAACAGATACTCCAACTTCCAATAATATATTAGCATCATTACAAATAACATCCCAGGAGGAAATTAAAGAAATCATAACAAATATGAAAGGAGGATCTGCCCCGGGATACGACGGACACTCTGTTAATACATTAAAATTCATAAAAAAACAAATTTCTAAACCTTTGACACACATCATAAACCTTAGCCTCACAACCGGTATATTCCCTTCAATTTACAAGAAAGCCATTATCATCCCCATCTACAAATCTGGAAATCCAGAATCAGTCACAAATTACCGACCTATATCTCTCATATCAAACATAGGTAAAATCATTGAAAAAATCATTAAAAAAAGACTGTCCACATATGTAAATAAATTTAATATAATCAATGAAAACCAATATGGATTCATGGAAAAAAGAAGCACACAAGATGCAATTGCCAAACTATCATACATCATTCAAGATTCTCTCGATAAATCACTCAACTGTATAGGAATTTTTGTCGACCTAAGAAAAGCTTTCGACAGTATTTCTCATGATAAACTTCTATTAAAACTAAAATCTGTCGGAATTACGGGTAAAGCCTTAAAACTTTTCCAGAGTTATCTTCTCGAAAGAACCCAAATTGTCAAAATCAATGAAGCCTATAGCCAACCCCTTACTAGTAATTTCGGTATACCTCAGGGTACAGTCTTAGGCCCTTTACTATTTATCATCTACGTCAACGACATATTTCACCAAAACATCAGCGGTAACATAATATCCTATGCTGACGACACCGCAATAGTTATAAACGGACCCAACTGGAATACCGTAAATGATCGCGCAAATAAGGACATGAAAATCCTAAAATTCTGGTTTGACAATAATCTATTATCCCTAAATACAGATAAAACATTCTATATCCCATTTTGTATCCATAAACCCAAAATACCGACATATATAAAAATTACAATTCACAATGGTGACTGCAGGGATTCAAATTGCAAAAACTTATGTTCTGTTTTATGTCCAAAAAAAGAAATAAAATATCTAGGTGTAATAATAGACCAACATTTGAAATACCATAGTCACATTAATGAACTAGTAAAACGAATAAGAAAATGCATATATATATTCATTAGAATCCGAAACATACTAACCATCGACAACCTAAAAAGAGTTTACTATGCTATCGTTCACTCACTACTACAGTATGGCATTATTGCATGGGGAGGCTCATACAACAACATACTGAACTCAGTGAAAATAGTTCAGAAAACCATAATTAAAGTCATCTTGAAAAAAAAAAATATTTCCAACAAAATTATTATTTAAAAAATTTCAAGTCCCAAATATAGAATCCATTTATAAAAAAACCGCAGTTTTTCAAATACTAAAGGGTGACAACTATTTAAATTTAACAAAGAATTTATCATCGAGATTCTCAAACGATTTTTCTATTCCAAAATGCAACACCAAGCAATTTCAGCAAAACTTCAAATATTTGGCAATCAAACATTTCAATAAACTCCCTAAAGAAATAAAAAAAATAGATGATATAAAAATCCTCAAGAAAAAAATTAAAGCTCTATACATTTAAATCTTTAAAAAAATATATTAAAAAAACTATTATATCTTTTATTATATAACATTAAACCACGAGTGTAAGTCCCTTTCCAAGCACAAGAGCACAGACTCTTTTATGGAGAGGCACAGCGAATCGAAATATAAAAGTTCTACATATGTATAAATGATTCAAATGTTATTATGTTATAAATAAAAATGTAAATATATTAAATGAATAAAAAAAAAATAAATAAATAAATATAAATGTGATGTAAGGTGCAGGAAGTCACAATTTTGTACAGTCTTGTATTTTTCAGGTACTAATTTCCAATTTTTTTTATAAATATATTACTCTTTTATAAATATATTTAGGACCGCGCATGATAGCTTACCTGGGCGCAGATTGAGTATGGTTGCTGTAGGACTTTGGATACGGTTTCGTTTTAAGCGTGTCTAACAATTTTACAAATATCCAAAAATAATATATTTAAAAGAAAAAAAAACACTAAATTCTACGTGCAACGGTGCATTCATCATGGACGCACATTGAACACTCGTGTAATGTGTTATTTTCTGTTAGGAATTCAATAAGATTCCGTTACGAAATAATAGGTTTTATCAAATAAAAAATACATATACACAATTTACATGATGGATACGTTACATGTGATACCGTACACGTAATAAAACGTTGAAAATATTATGTTAAGTTTTTAAAAAATATATTGTTTTTTGACATCTCATCAAAGATGTTTATAAACCACACTACTCAAATTCTTGGAAGTTCTATATAATTCAATTCAAACCCATATCCGCACCCCAACGGTGCATAGGGCACTGCATCATATAAACGCAGTGTTATCTTGATCGTTAACACATGAAGGAAAGGTGATCAGCCTTCCGCTTCAGGTACCAGTCCAGGGTAATATGGAATAAATATTAGAGTGAAAAAAACACTTTTATTTATTTGACCCACCTGGGAATCGAACCCGGAACGTCCAGAACGGTAGCCGAGCGTGCTGACCATTACACTACGGAGGCGGACAAAATTATATATAATTAATATACACAATTAACATGCTGGATACGTTACATGTGATACCGTACACGTAATAAAACGTTGAAAACATTATGTTAAAGTTTTTAAAAAATATATTATTTTTTGACATCTCATCAAAGATGTTGACCAATATTAAACAATGTTCTTGAATCACTAGAACTTCACTAGAGACATCTATTGGTGAGATAAAATGTTTCAATATTGGTTCATATATATAGAACTTCCAAGAATTTGAGTGGTGTGTTTGTCAATAATAGGTAGAATTGGTGAATGTTACACGTGTGTAAAGTGATCACTTAAACCAGGTTATGACGATCGACAGCCCCATAAATGCCCAGACTTCCATATTCTTCATCATCTTTGATGAGATGTCAAAAATAATATGTGAAAAATAACTCTTCATTTACAATTATCTATAATTGGAGATAATCCAGATTTGTGAACAAGTATTTTGACACACTCAAAATGTTGTAAAAATATGGTAGACAGGTTTCCTTGCTTTAAACAATTCATGATATCAAATATACAAAATGAAATATTTTATTTATTGTTTCGGCATTAACTTTGTGGTAAGACATGTTACAATGATTAAAGAAAACACTTTGTTTTTTACCAATTGAGTTTTATCATAGACTACATGTTTCAGAAGTTAAATTTCCATCATTTAGGTCTGTATAATAACTATTATACAGACCTGAATGATGGAAGTTTAACTTCTGAAACATGTAGTCTATAATAAAACTCAATTGGTAAAAAACGAAGTGTTTTCTTTAATAATTGTAAATGAAATATTGCTTAGTATTAGTGATTTTTCACTCTAATATTTACTCAATACCCTGGACTGGTACCTGAAGCGGGGGGCTGATTTTTTTTAATGTATTTATTATATAGACGAATACCTTAATTTTATACTTTTTTGTAGGCCGTTTAAAAAAGTGTCAAGTAGAGGGGGCTCGAACCTAGAAACTGTGACTTAGAGTCCGCGACATTAACCATGGGACCACAACCCGATTAATATACTCATGAGTCTTTAGTGCTAGTAACTTACTAGATATTATGAATTTAACTGAATGAGGGTAGAATTTCTTCTTCTTCTTCTTCTTTCTCTTGTTGTAGGCCTTGTGGCCTGTTTTTAAGAGGGATTACCCTCCTGCGATGTCGATTCCCGGCTATCGACCCATCTCTTTAATGGTCTGCCCAGAGTCGTCTACCATGGGGTTGGCCGTACAGTGCGATGTGGGGGAGTCTGGATGGTTCCATTCTCCTCATATGCGCATACCTCCATTGTCTCCTTCGTTGCCTTCCCTACCTAACGACATCTTCGATCTCGCATATTTCCCTGATCCTGGCATTACTTATTCTATCTCGAAGACTCTTGCCTGATATGCTTCTTAGGGTCTTTATTTCTGACACTCTAAGTGCGTTTTTTGTGGCAACGGTGTCCGCTCTACTTTCGATTCCATACGTCATGATGGGTCGGACACAAGTTTTGTAAATCTTGATTTTGCTGCCGATCTTCATCTCAGGGCTTTTCAATATAGCATTTTTCAGGCATCCTGAGATGGCTGCAGCCTTGTTCACTTGCCCCATCACTTTGCATCGCAGATCCGTTTGACCACACAGGTCTATTTTTAATGTCCACAGGTAGAATTTCGTGTAAAATAATTCTTAACGAATATAACGAAGCGATATGTACCAAAAAGAGTATAAAATTTAGATTAGATTCAAAGATTTTCACTGTCTTTTAGATGCTGATTTGCTGGAACCCTTTTTGGGAGATATTATGTCTAGATGATGATGTGCAATGGGGGCTGTATATTCGACAAGAAATGCCAACGACATATCGCTCACTCCTTTCAAGAACGTAATAAATCAAAAAACATGATTTTTCAGGAGTACGTTTTTAAAGCTTAAAAATATAATACAATGTATTGAAAATAAATATCAAGCCACTTGTTGAACTTTTTACTGTGAAACAGATCTTTTTAGGTAAAACCTGAAGGTTTTTTTCTCCATTTGAAAAATATAAAATATATTTAAAAAAAATAATTAAGCAATACCTTTTCTTCAAAATGCAAAAAGAACACTTTCTGCGCTGTAGCGGGTAAATATTAAGTAAAAGATATGCCTCTTTTGCTGGGATAAAGTACATTTTCTGGGCATTCGGAAAACATGCACAACTGAAAATTGTGACGTTCTTGAAAGGAGTAAGCGATATGGCACAATTTTCACAAAAAAAAGCAAAAAACATTGTTTGGTTTATTTATACGAGTTTCCATGAATTATTCAAAACATTGAACGCCGCACCGTTATTTCAGCGATCAAATTATTGAATATAATAATATTTAAATGTAAGTATTAATTAAGAGTAAAATATTAATTATGAGTGTAGTCCATGTATATTTATATTTAATAATATTTTAATACTATCTAAGTACTTACTTACTATATATATATATATATATATATATATATATATATATATATATATATATATATATATATATATATATATATATATATATATATATATATATATATATATATATATATATATATATATATATATATAAATATATATATATATATATATATATATATATATATATATATATATATATATATATATATATATATATACATTTCCTTACAGTAAACAAAACAATTATAAAAGATGACTCATTATTATTATAAATTATTATTATAAAAGTGTGACTTTCTTACCTGCACTTGAAATCTCGTGGTAGAAGGATTATCCTTAAACCTGGACGGCTTCTCCGTGTTCCGGAAGCTCGATTTTTTTATTTTAGCCCTGTTTCCACCCGCGGGCAACACTTGGGCCTTCTCCGAAATATCCTGGAACTTGTCGACTTCGTCGAAGCTGGGAGCATGGGATCCTTCGGGAGCCTTGAAGGTTAGTCCGGCCTCCGCATCATCCCCATCCGGTTTATCAGAGACCGGAAACTCGGGTTTGCCATTATTATTGCTCATGGACTTGGCGGAACTGATCTTCCTAAATCTCCCGATGATCTCGGGGGTGTCGGAGTTTTTATTCATCCCGTCGATCGTCAGCTGGTCCAACTTCTCTTTGCCGTTGCTCTTCAGATGCTCCATCTCTATCGATTTCTTCAACTCAGAGGTCCCGTTTGGAGAAGATCCCTTACTAAACATTAGAACAAATAATCCACAACTAACAAAACATAAATATCGTTTCAGTTATTCGAATAAAACTCGCGACATCGAGTGCCAAAAAAGCGCGAAGTTTTACAAAGCCAAACGTCAAAATTCGAATGATATTCAAATAAAACCGACGGCGTGTTGCCCTACGTCAAAAAAAGAATTTAAAGTGTCGAAAGTTTGACCAGTTTTAAATATGATAGCCAGTAAATAGATACTCTTTCTGGGTGTAAACACGAAACGCCGGACACGTGTCTTGCGACTTTACGATTAGAGCGTAGCTCGACGGACAACCATCTGCTGGCGGCGCGCGGATTCGACTGAACTCGGCTCAACGCCGAACAACTGAACTCCACTGAACTACTGAAGTACCCACTGAAGACTGAAAAACGACGGCGAAATAGAGCCGCGAACAAAAAGCGAATCCCCAGTAGGTAGGCAGAATTATACTGACTTATATTCTGCGATATACTAAGCACAGGGGGGGGGGTAACTTACGATTTTAGGAATTTTCATGACTTGCACACTTTTTAGCATGTTTTGAGGAATAGAGATTCTGGAGAAATTATACGTATGAGTGTATGCATTTTTTAAAGAAAAAATAGATATTACCGAATATAACTGAACATGTAATGAAAATAGTAACCGCGGGACTAATTTCATTAATATAATCCATTTTTAAGTATTAACAAAATGAGATACCCTATTCACCATAGTTCACATATCCAAAATTTATACTATGTACTATCAATAGAAGTAGATAATTTAAGTAGTGGTAAGATGTCCACCTCCGTAATGTAATAGCTAGCATGATCGACTACTGTACCGGAGGTTCCGGGTTCAATTCCCGGGGGGTGGGGTTGGTCGAATAAATATAAGTGATTTTTTTCACTCTAATGTTTATTCAATACTACCCTGGACTGGTACCTGAAGCGGAGGGCTGATCACCTTTCCTTCATGTGTTAATGATCAAGATAACATGCGTTTATATGACGCAGTGCCCTGTGCACCATCGGGTGCAGATGAGGGTTTGAAGAAGATACACATAGCATGCATATTCACCCTTTTGTTTAAAAAATAAGGGCTTCGTACAATCTACACATTTTATGCGGAGTTTTACTTAGGTACATAGTTTAGTTTTTACCCGATTTTATGAATTCGATTATAAGTATTCTGTATTTGAACGTGAATAACTCATTTTCCTTTTTAATTAAATTATATTCTTCCTAAAACGCACACAAAAATATTATAGGTAAAATGCATAAACTACCATAGCATACATAATTTTAATTGGTTGTTTTTTTTTAAATAACGATTTTTTATAAGTTTATAATTTATAATTGTAATAAGTGGTTTTTAAAACAACTAACTAACTAACCATCACGCCGCTTCCCCACAGGGGTAGGCAGAGAGAATAGAGCGCCACACCACTCTGTCCTTGCAAACATTCTTCGCCTCTTCCACGTTCATGCATCTCGTCATACATACCCGCCGATTGTTACGACTCCTAACCTGACCACTTTCAAGAATTTGGCATACCTGATCGTGCCATGTTTTTCTCGGTCTTCCTCTGCTTCTTTTCCCACTAACATTCGCCTCATAAATTTGTTTTACCGTTCTTTCCTCACTCATTCGTTCCACATGTCCAAACCATCTCAACACACCTTTCTAAGTGTTTTTTTTTTCTTTTTAAGTGGTTTTTTATATTCATTTATATAATAATGATAAAACGCATTAATTATAAGAGGACTGTCACATAAAAATAGATTTAAAAAGAAAGATATTTGTGTTTTTATTATTTTCACAAATATTTCAATTTCTGTGAGCCTAAACGGCTCATTATTAGAAATAGGAACCGAGAAACTCTGACTTAAATAGTCCGTGACGTTGACCACGGGACCACAACCCGACAATTTTTAATTTCCTTATTTTAAATATATTCCTTGTTTATGTAGAAAGTAACATATTTAAATAAAATCGTTTATCTTTCAAAGCTGTGATATTAAATACATATAAACTATGCCGTAACATTTAAATACCTATGTTTTACAACATTTTGAGTGTGTCCAAATACTTGTTCAAATATTCCAGGATTCGGACCTCTCATACTAATATAAAAGTTTCTGCTTAATAAAAAGCTTCTTTACATCTCCCAGATAGATGTCTCTAGTGAAGTTCTAGTGATTCAAGAACAAGGTTTCTAAATAGGTTCATATATATAGAACTTCCAAGAATTTGAGTAGTGTGGTTGTCAATAATGGATAGAATTGGTGAATGTTACACGTGTGTAAAGTGATCACTTAAACCAGCCCATGACGGTGGTAAGCCCCGTAAATGCCCAGACTTCCATATTCTTCTTCATCTTTGATGAGATGTCAAAAAAATAATATATCTATGTTTTAATCAATGTATTTACTTTTTATCTGTATCCTGGAAAACTGGAGTTTTTGACGTTTATGGTTTTTGTCTCTATGACTTCAATTCAATGCGTCCAAAATTGCAACAATAATATTACTATGTACAAACTGTTTTTATTATTTGGTACTTACATAGATAAAGCCATAAAGCATAAAAAATACAAAACTGTGTGCTGTTTGTCTGTGCTGACAAATAATGTCATTAATATTTGGTTTTGAAATATTTACGCCTACTCAAAATTAAAACACCAAGTGATGTGTTGTTTCCATTTTACACATTGTCTAGAAATGTGAATCAAATCGAGTCTGAGTGGGAGACGAGCGAGGGTCTGCAGAATATATTTACCATCTGAGCCACAATTATACCCAACATCGAACTATTATAGGATTGTGAGTCAATATATCTATTTTAATATGTTTGTTGTCTGTACATATACAAAGGCACTTCTAACAGGATTCTAAACGGAAAATCGTCTGATTCATAACTGAAAGCTTTCTTGTGTTAGATACCTACTTTGGAATGCGATATTTAGTAGAAAAACAACATTTAAACATGTGTAAAACCATTTTTTTTAGATTATTTCACCATCCCATGAAATATGATCCAATACCATAGTCCAAGAAAAAAGGAGCAGAACAGGTCTCCTTGCCTTTATATAATAACGACCGCGTTAGAACCGTGACGATGCCCTACGCACCATTAAAAACAAGTAAAGATTATGAAAAAAAAGTGAATAAAAGGCGTTTATTTCACATAAAGGGATAATTGGAGTAAAGCAGAGGTAAGTTTAAATTAAGTGACTAATGTGAACTGACAGATTTTATTATGTAATATTTTTTATATCGAAACGTTTGTATTTTAATTTAATTTCCATTGAACTGATTGATACACAAAATGATAGCTCTTTGCTGCATTAACATAAAAATATTTTATATTTGATGTATTTGGAAGTATAAATATAAATAGCCGAAGAAAATGCAGAGTTCGTTAGAGAATGGAGAACTAAAATACCAAAAATAAAATGCATAATTTACTATCGAAAATATTGCAATTCAAATCGCAGGAGTAAGGCAATAAAATTGTAAAACCTGCATCCATTTTCCATTGAGTCATTAAAAATAGAAACTAAATATATTAGGGTTATTTATAAATGGATAATGGAGGTGGGGAGATCTGAAATAGATCGCATCATTCGGCCATGTTGTATTTGATTGCAGGTCAAACGATTTTTATTATTTTTAAAAAAAATTATAAATATTGTAAAATGTGCCGCCAGCACAGGAAAAGTCAATGAGGGCACATTATTGTAATATGTAATTACGTATATGATAAAATAACAATAAATACATAAAAATAAACTAAATAAAGACGCTGATATACATATAAAAATCACGCACTTTTCTTCTATTCCTACGTTTTTTTTAATTTTATAAAATATGCTTTCTAACATTTTTTACTGTCAGTTTTTCTCCTCCAAAATTCATTTTAAATTATTTTCATACAATATCACCCTATTTAATACAATCGCCTTGACATATATTCAAGCAAAAACTTATGCACAAAAAACGCAATAAATAATAAAAGTAAAGGTTTATAAAAAATATATATGGACATCGATGTAAGCAGAATTTAAGTCTACATATTTAATCGATTCTTAAAATCGATGATGTAAAAAAATAGAATAGAGCTTGTTTTATTAAAGTTTTTTTTTAAATTACCGATTAGCTAGGATACATAATTGTCTCAGTTTTTTATTCTGAAATGCATTTTGGATGTTATCTCGTTCGCGGAACTTTTGATATCCCATAATATTGTAAAGTATGTTATTAGTTATTTGCTAGCATAGTCGGCAAACTTATTAGCCGAAGAGCCAAATATGCACATTTACAACAATAGATTTTTTTTCTTGAAAGCCAAATCTGTTTTGCAATTCTGGTACCCCTTTATTATAATTTAAGACCTTATTAAATTACGGATACACTCAATAAAACTTGATTTCACTCTCAATAGGGATTTTATTCATTGATAAAAATGTTTCGAAGGCAAGGTATCCATATGAATTGCATCTCCTTTGAAAGTTTGATCAAATTAGGTTTTGTATGTCGTTATTTTTAGCACGTTTCCGGATTCTCATCAACACGACCTTTTTTCATTTGGCTTTTGATAAGACACGATTAATCTTTTTTCACTTTGGAATTTCAAATTTGCCATTTTGAACGATCAATAGCGCGTAGTACAGAGATCGTAGAAATATTTAAACTCTTCAGTTTGTCTGCGATACCGATTATGTTTTAGAAGCAATAATATTATCGATGTAAAAAAAAATTGTTTGCTATTTTTTCATAAATTAAATATTTTCATGTCTATGTAAGATGAAACTCAACACAGGTTTTCAAAAACCCTTGATTGGGTTTCATATGTAAGTGCAAAATAACCAATTTTAATGACTTAATTTAACAGTAGCTATTTATATTTATATTTTTTTAGTATAATAAACATATAGTTATAAATTTATTGTAGTTTTGACAAAATACACAAAGAAACATAATGCATTGCCAATTTGGTATTTACAACGAGACAAAATCATGCAGGTTCTTACGATTAGCAGTTCCATGTGTGTTGTAGCTAGGACCAATCTGCGAATAAGCCAATAGAAAAATCTCAAGTCTATCTGATAACAGATAAAGCGATAATCTTCATCTTAGACTAACTACAATTCCTTTTATTTGCACTAATCGTTGATATCTGCGTGAAGAGAAAAGTAGTTTTATATACTGACGTAACACTTACGATACTAAGATAAAACTAAGCTTGGCAGATTGTTTTTTTTTCCACAGCAGAACCTTCTTCAGTTTCGTGTTGGTTTCCCAGTTTCCTTGGGCCTCGTGTTCTTGGGTCTTGATTCTAGACGATGTTTCGTCCGTCTGTCAGTCTGTCTCTAAATTTACTTCAACCACGCGATACTTTTTTCTTTTTTTTTCTCTCATTTAATGTTATTTCAATAATGTTTCGACAGTCATTGCCTCTGTTAGAGTGAGTAGAATGCATTGCTGAACATTCTAGTCTATGGACTATGGAATGGATCTTCGAAATCTTCTTGGTAGTGTTTTTTTTACCGTAGTAAGATTTTTCATTATTTCTTTTTTTATACATAATATGTACTTTGTAACTACGTACTTGCACTTGTACAGTCATTTTTCGACCTGGGTATATTTTATGATATATCTTTTCTAGAAATAGAATTTGGCATTCGTATAGATGTTTGTGATGTTTTTTATTGTTGTTTTCCTTACTTTCTTCATATCAGAGTTTATTGATTGGAGTTAATTTAGTAAAGCGAGATTTTGAATTTTTTTTATTTAATATTTTTTTTTGTTACTTGTATATATTGTATTTTGCATATTGACTTTGTGGGTCATTGTGATATATTATTTTGAGAAATTCTTATCAGGTTTATTAAAGGTAGTTTTTTTTTACAAAGCGAGATTTCTCATTGTTTCTTTATTTCTACATACTTTGTAACTACTTGTACGTGAATTTTTCGACCTGGGTACATTTTATGATCAAATTTGCTTAAAGGTAGATTTTTTTTTTTTTTGTTTTATATAAGTATGTACATTCTTCAAAGCTATTATTTTAAAAGCTTTTTTTGTTTTAAGGAGGGCTCGAAATTGACATTAAAAGTATTTTTTTAATGCTTTTAATAAACATTAGGTTGAATAATACAAAATAATATTTGGCAACTACAAAAATTCATTTTACGTATTCGAGATAAATTCGAGCCCTAGTTATAAGTTGAGAAATTGATAATTTGGTGACGCAGGGTTAAATTAGGTAAGTAGTTGCGGTGCATAGCTACGCATGCACAACTGTTGATAAGTACCTTTTATCGATCTGAGCTACCCTCAAATATAACTGTACACGTGTACTGGACACCCTTCTCTTTCTGATCGTGACTTTCTCTGTCTTCCATCTGTTAAGGAGGGTGCATTTCTGAAAAATTGTGCGTCGGTACAAGTAGATATATACTTACCTTAGTAGGCGAGGGTAGAACTGGTTTTTCTTTGAATGTTAAACTTACAGATGTTTTATAAAGTTACATGTGTATTAGTAACAATGATTCATAAAATTCTAAATGATATGTGTCGGGTTATGGCCCCGTGGTTAGCGTCGCGGACTCTTAAGTCATAGTTTCTCGGTTCGAACCCACTCTACCACAATTTGATACCTATTTCCAACAATGAGCCGCTTAGGCTCACAGAAATAGTGTGAAATTGAAATATTTGTATAAATCATGAATTTTTCTATTAAAAGATAATTAAAATAATATTGTGGTTTGTCTCGAACTGACCAACATGTGTGTTTTTTCAATAAAGATAACATTTTTCATTAATTGATAAGGCCGTCACTTTGTGGTAATATCAATCCATTTTTTATTTAAGTTTTACTTGGTTAATACCACTATTTCTTTAAATCTATTATGACACGTGTTTTGACGCATTCCGCATCATTTTCACGGTGTTTGCAATCGAAACACGTGTCACAATTCAGAATGGATTTTAAGAAATATAGGCATTTACCAAGTAATACTTAAATTTAAAAAGAGATACCACTTTTATGTGGTCACAATTAGAACTAACGAAAATAGCCTTATAATAATTTTATATTAGCACTTATAACTAGACAGGTCATACCCAGTCCTGTATATACACAGAATTCCCAGAAAAATTTAATTTTTAATTAATGTTTTACTTAGTAAATACCACTATTTCTTAAAATCTACTGTGACACGTGTTTCGATGCATTCCGCATCATTTTCAAACACCGTATGTGAAGCTAATTCTAAATTATAGACTTTTTTAATGTTTTTTGGGATCTTTCGACTCAAGGGTTGCCGAAAAGACAATTCAAAAGGGTTAATTCGATTTGTATTTACACTCAGAACTTATAATAGAATATGGCTCCAGTTGGGCACACTTTCTGACTTTCTCCTTCATAGAACTCCGGATATCATAAAGAATAGTTTACTGATAGTATTTCCTTTAGTGAATCAGCATTCGAACCCAGCACTCACATTTCTAGTAATATAAAATAAGACGGAATATAAATCAACTTGCAGGTCAAAGAGCTGTTTTCATAATAAACTAAGCAGGGTCGGTTGTGGGCTTTAATTTAATTTAATTTGGATATTTATAAAAACTGTAATATTTATTCAATATTACCCTGGACTGGTACCTGAAGCGGAGGGCTGATCACCTTTCCTTCATGTGTAAACGATCAAGATAACACTGCGTTTATATGATGCAGTGCCCTATGCACCATTGGGGTGCGGATAAGGGTTTTATTATTTTATTATTCATTATTTATAAAAATTTGACAAACTGAGGTTGGAATGTATTTGTAACCCGATTTTGTTTAAATACAATCAAGGTTAACTACCTTGATCATTAATTGCCCGTATATTATTTTTCAACACACCTTTATTAATTTAATCGATAATGCTTATAATAATGCCTTGCAATATTTCCTCATTTCACCATCCGAACATCTATGTCCGAACATCTATGTCCAAGTGATCGCATTTTTACTGCATTCAGTCTACTTTAAACCTTATTTTTCTAACTCCGTGCTTTACTTACATACAATTACTTTCAACAAAGTAAAAATGAATGTCTAAACAGAAATCATTTTATTATTAAAGAAAATACTTGTTTTTTTACCACTTGAGTTTATTTACGACGACTAGTTTCAGAAGCTAAGCTTCCATCTTCAGGTCTAAATGTGAATGTAACAGTAAATGTAATGTATGTCATTTCACTCTCATAAATTAAAATTGTTACACCCTGTTCCATATAAAGGCCAAATTATGAATTATCTTGAAAATTTAGAAATCCAAAAAAACCTGAATTCTAATAATAATTTATTAAATAATATATTGTTTCAAAATTCTTCACCATCGCTTTCCATTTTTCCTTTGTTTTCAAACTCCGTCCCTTGACTAACCCCTTCCCCTTACTTTCCCCTCTCCTTATTTTTAGAACAATTTTTTATTTTATATTTTAGTTATTATACAGACCTGAATGATGGAAGTTTAACTTCTGAAACATGTAGTCTATAATAAAACTCAAGTGGTAAAAAAACGAAGTGTTTTTTTAATCATTGTAACAGTTAACATTTAGACCTGAAGATGGAACCTTAGCTTCTGAAACTAGTCGTCGTAAATAAACTCGAGTGGTAAAAAAATAAGTGTTTTCTCAAATAACATCATCATGTTTTACAACAAAGTAAATGCCGAAACAATAAATAAGATATTGTTTAAAATTGGAATTAATAAAAACATAATCCTTCACTGTTTAAGATATAAACGTTGTCGGTTGCCAAAAAATGTTTTGCTATAGTTGGCTGTGCGTAGAATTCCGAGTAGATATCAATAAAATTACATTGGCTATCCTTACAACCTATCGTAGTAAACAATTTTCACAACTTCACTAGCATCATTCTAATCACACTTTGTCACCTGATCAATGAACATTTGTGCAATATTCATGAAGGAAAGTAAGTCAGACGCTTAGCATGTGACATGTGACACAATATGTAAAGGTAAATAAACATAATGGCATTTAGCCACGTGCGTTCCATGCGATGCGTGGAATCAATTAAATTGAATCATCATAATGCCATAAATTCAAAATACCTTAAATATATCAGTGAAAA
>NW_028282922.1:0-13458 GCF_059751285.1 Brachycentrus maculatus | reverse complement strand
TAGTTGGTTAGTTAGTTTTGTAGTTATATTCCTGAAACATAAAAAAGTGATAGTGGAATGCTCGAGAAACGTATTACTTAATATGTATTTGTACAAAACTTGTGTTTAACTAACTATGTGTATTATAACAGAATACATAAAATTTTATGGCATAATGTGTATTTTACTTTGCAAAAATAACAGCGATAAAAAAACTTCTGCCAATACCAGTTTCAAGATAAAATCCAGGTTATAAAAGGCGGTAGCAAATACAGATATAATAATAATACAAGTACAACTCATAAAAAAATATACATGAGAATACAAAAAGAAAATCTAGGGGTCTCATGAAATATTTCAGTTGTATTTACAAAATCATTTTTAAACTGTACACATATCGTAGTCGTACAGGAGAAAGTGACCAACTACCAAAACGTAAAATGTTCAGGAGGGCCATTTAAGTCACTTTTGCTTGGCAAGAAAATAAACACTAATGCAGTTAGTCATTTTTAACTAGTCAATATATTATACTTCCAAGTTTAAAATCAAATAGTCAATGATCACGTTTTTGTAAAACAATGCACTTGGTCACTTTCTCCTGTATGACTATGATATATATATATATATATATATATATATATATATATATATATATATATATATATATATATATATATATATATATATATATATATATATATATATATATATATATATATATATATATATATATATATATATATATATATTTATATATATATATATATATATATATATATATATATATATATATATATATATATATATATATATATATATATATATATATATATATATAGTATATATATATGTATATATATATATATATATATATATATATATATATATATATATATATATATATATATATATATATATATATATATATATATATATATATATATATATATATATATATATATATATATATATATATATATATATATATATATATATATATGTGTATATATATATATATATATATATATATATATATATATATATATATATATGTGTATATATATATATATATATATATATATATATATATATATATATATATATATATATATATATATATATATATATACATTTGCAATGCTATCATTATGTATTGTTCTCTAACCTGATAATACCTCGTCACGTTTTGGTTATTTAGTCTGATAAATTCAGATAAAATTGTTGTTTTTAATTTTCATACATGACAACGAATAACTAAAAATACACTTATCATTTTTTTATTCAAAATTAATGATAAACCTTCAATGACACTTATTTTGCGACGCAGTTGAGTACGTGCCTGAATACTGAACTAGAATATGAAAGAGATATTGAAATTTTATTTAAAAAAATATAGTTTTATTTTTATTTTAATAGGAGTTCTTCATTTGCCCATTATCATTTTTTTTAATATTGTTGACCATTAAATGCGTTTTTTATAAAGAGGAAAAAGTAAATTCAAGAACGTATTTAAAAAATAACAGTCAGAGAAAAAACTCGTGTAAAAATAAGATCCAGAACTAAAATATTCATGGAACAGCTTGACCAATATGAATATGTATTTATCCAGTTTTTTTAAATATAAAATTCAGTATTATTTTAATCAATTTCTCTCTAATTTTTAGTTGAACGTAATGGTACATAAATTTATACACTGGAATTTAGAAAAAAAGACTCAGATTGTTCGATATTATGGCATAGTGAAAATCGTAGAACTATTTAGAAATCGAGAAAAAATTACAATCTTTGGAAAGAGTCATTCATCCGAACCCTTACCCGTATCCAAATGGTGCATAGGACACTGCATCATATAAACGCAGTGTTATCTTGATCGCTAACACACGAAGGAAAGGTGATCAGCCCTCCGCTTCAGGTACCAGTCCAGGGTAATATTGAATAAATATTATAGTGAAAAAATCAACTCACATATAATGACACATAAATAACATATAATGTGAGTAAAAATAAAATATTTGAGTAATTAACCTTACCTAACTCAACAGAAAACATTGATTTCATTAATTGATTCGGTAGTTACTTTGTGGTAAAATCTATCCATATTTTAATTAATGTTTTACTTAGTAAATACTACCACTTCTTAAAATCTACTGTGACACGTGTTTTGATGCATTTTGCATCATTTTCAAACACAGCATGTGAAGCCAATTCTAAATTTTATAGTTGGGTCCTTGGGACGTTGAAGGTTGAAAATAAAAGTTAAATAAATAAATAAAAATAAGAAACAGCTCCTAACCGCTCGACCTTCAACGTTGATGTTAGAAGAAAATATTGATGTTAATACGGTCTGATTTACAGAAATTACTACTCTGGGGAAGAAATACTTTTTAAAACGACGCAATAAGTAGTTGATAAAATAAAAGCAATATTTAAAATAATTGATTGTGATATTTATTTTTATATTCCACCTTGACATTCAACCATTCAGTAACGTTATCATATTAGTTGACAAAAATTATATAAATAGATCACGAAACGGATTGGGCAAAATATTTATGGCAAAAATAAGGCGTTCTTTCAAGAAATATCTGCGATATTTCATATTAATGTTCAGTGTATGTACCTTATTATCATTAAGTTAGATGTTACACATTAATTTATTCACAATCTGATGCTTTTCCCCGCACTTATCCGATCGATTTAAACCACAAGAACAACAATAAAACAAATTAATGGTGTACTTATACTCATAAAATAAAGCAGTTACTGTGAAGTTCATTCATATTTTATCAAGCAAAAAAAATCAACAGAAATTAATTTTAAATTCGTCCGAAGAATTTCAAAAGCAATGACAATTTTTATAATAATTAATCCCTCTTAAAAACAGGCCACAAGGCTAACACCAAGAAGAAGAAGAAGAAGAAGATTCACATCACTGGAATAAAGATCTTGATTCGGATTTTTTTTAAATTTCCATTAATTGATTCGGTAGTCACTTTTTGGTAATATCTAGCCATTTTTAATTTACGTTTGACTAGGTAAATAGCAGTTTTTCTTGAAATCTATTGTGACACGTGTTTCAATGCATTCCGCGTCATTTTTAAACACCGTAAAAACTGATTTTTATGTCGATTTGCAGCAGTATATAAACCCAAATTATATTCAATGTCATATTCATATTCATAGATTCATTGTTTTGAATAAATGTTTATAATAAGTATAAAGATACAACATTTTGAGTGTGTTCAAATACTTGTTCATAAAATCTGGATTCTCTCCAATTACAGGAGTTATTTTAATATTATTTTTGGACATCTCATCAAAGATGAAGAAGAATATGGAAGTCTGGGCATTTACGGGGCTGACGACCGTCATAGGCTGGTTTAAGTGATCACTTTACACATGTGTAACATTCACCAATTCTACCCATTATTGACAACCACACTACTCAAATTCTTGGATGTTTTGTATATATGAACCAATTTAGAAACTTTGTTCTTATTCCTTACATCTCACCAATAGATGTCTCTAATGAAGTTCTAGTGATTCAAGAACAAGGTTTCTAAATTGGTTCATATATACAGAACTTCCAAGAATTTGAGTAGTGTGGTTGTCAATAATGGGTAGAACTGGTGAATGCTACACGTGTGTTAAGTGATCACTTAAACCAGCCTATGACGGTCGTCAGCCCCGTAAATGCCCAGACTTCCATATTCTTCTTCATCTTTGATGAGATGTCAAAAAATAAGTATAAAGATGTTCTTATTCCTATTTTATTTAGAATCTAATATTATTATGTAAATAATTTTTAAGTTTTGAAATTTTTGATAAAGGTAGTGTTATCTCAGGATCACGATCAATCGTTAAAACATGAAGGAAAGGTGATCAACCAGAGTACCATACCAGTCCAGAGTAACATTGAACAAATATCACAGTGAAAAAATCACTTACAATTGAGCCCCACCCCTAGGAATCGAACCCGGGACCTCCAGTACGGTAGCCAAACGTGCTGACCAATTACAATAGGGAGGCTGGTGAAATTGGTCATGGTAATTGTATTAATATAAGTGATTTTTTCACTCTAATATGAATTCAATATCACCCTCGACTGGTACCTGAAGCGGAGGGCTGATCACCTTTCCATCACCTGTTAACAATTAAGATAACACTGCGTTTATATGATACAGTGCCTTATGCACCATTGGGGTGCGGATAAGGGTTTTAAGAAAAAAAATTGGTAGATCCAATGGACAAATCTGTTAATAGTCTGTTTTTAAATATAAAGATTAGCCGGGTTTAACGAAAATTAGTTATTATTAGGCCTTAATGGCCCACACTGCCGATTTTCTAAATCCGCCTCTGAACCAACTAAACAAAAAAGTGTTTCTATATCATCAAAAGAAACACTTTTTTGTAGTTAAATTTTCTAGTCGTGCTTTTACTTTAAACTTGAAAATTGGTATGCCATATTAAATGCTCGCTCAAAATTAGTGTAAAAAAACTGTTAACATTTTTGGTTGTATTTTTTGTAATACAGTATAATAATTTGTACTGTAGTACTTCGTTTTTTTTTTTTTCATATGTTGTAGGAATATTTCAAACAGTAAAATGCTGAAATTTTTAAAGCAAAAGATTAAAAAACCTGTTAACTTAACTACGCGCAGTAAATTCAATATGGGAATACTTGAAGACTAGACGTGAATGATCTAAGATTTATGTGAAACTATTGACTACGTACGTGACGACAGCCACGTCACATCTCCGACAATTTTCAAGTTTTTTTTTCTTCCTCACAACAGTATATATCAGGGGTCGGCAACCTCTTGGACCAAGTGAGCCAAACGTGAATAAAAAAACGGTTTGGAAATTTTTGGGTGGCCAATTTTTAATTTACTATTATTTAATTGAATGTTGAAAGGAACCTACAAGTATTTTTTAGGTAACAGATTGTTAATCAGAGATACTTTTTGCTCAAATTTATACATCTAGTATATATATATTATGTATGAATCAACGCAAACAATTGTGATTGAACGCCTTTTTTATTAAAATAAATAGTTTTTTTCGAATATCTCTGTTACTCAAAAAATGTTTTAAGGTATTTACCATTTAACATTCAATGATTTATGTATTTTACTTTGGATTTAATTTATTAACTAAAGAAGACAGCATAAAACTTAAGAAGATTTTTTTATAATTTCTTTTGTGCACGGAATAATTTAAAGTATAACAATCAAAATTTTTGTAAAAATAGTCATTTTGAATTTGAGTCACATGTAGCTCGCGAGCCACACGTTGCCGATCCCTGGCATATACCATAATAATGACTTAACAAACTTATATAACTAGTTTTTAGAGATTTCATTGCAATAAAGTGAATTGAATAAACAGAACCGTTTCCCATTATACAAAACTTTAGAGCGATTTTACTGGTAAAGTTGGTTTTTAAAACAGGTTTGAGAATTTTGGTAAAATTAAATAAGTCTTCTCTTTGGGATAATTTATTTAGAGAATAAAATAATGTCATATTCGTCCAATGCCATTTCATTTAATATACTTATAATATTTTATATTTTTATCAAGTTAATTTATTGACCAAAAAAAAATATATTTTTCAAATGTAGTAGGTTAAATTAAAAATGCTAAGTTGATACTGTAAAGTACGTAGCTAGTATTTTTAAAAACGATAATCGTAAAGTGCCGTTGAAAATTGTATTTGATTTTTTATATCATGGTTTTATATTTTGAAATTGTCTTTTGGTGGTGATTTTCCAGTGAAATATGGATGAATTAAATGAATGCATTTGGGCGCAGTTCGCGCTGTTGCAGCTGCCCAAGACGAGAAGGTTTTAGTGCATAATGAAGCGTGATATTTATTATCTCGTTGCATGAATGTCTGGCACCACTATTTCGGGTTACGAAAACAAAATATTAAGTATATATACATATTTAGTTTGTATTTTATCTCTGCAGTAACGAATCATTGCATTGTAAATTATTATTACTTAGAAAATCTTTTAGCTCTCTCAATTTGAGATGACACATCTATCGTTTTTTATGCGAAAGCAGATGGTTGTCTGAGAATCCTAGGGCTTACGACTTGGCATTTGGCTGGCTTTATATATAAATATATATATATTTATATATATATATATATATATATATATATATATATATATATATATATATATATATATATATATATATATATATATATATATATATATATATATATATATATATATATATATATATATATATATATATATATATATATATATATATATATATATATATATATATATATATATATATATATATATATATATATATATATATATATATATAGTGTGTAATGGTATACTATATGTAGTGTAATGGTCAGCACGCTCAGCTACCGTTCTGGATGTCCCGGGTTTGATTCCCAGGGGGGGTCTAATTAATATAAGTGATTTTTTCACTGTAATATTTATTCAATATCACCCTGGACTGGTACCTGAAGCGGAGCCTTTCCTTCATGTGTACACGATCAAGATAACACTGTGTTTACATGAAGCAATGCCCTATGTACCATTGTGGTTCGGATAAGGGTTCTATATTTTATTTATTATATTTCACATATATTGGATTTGACCCGAAAAGGAATGTTAATTGATATCTTTATAATGTATTTTTTTTTGTGTTTTCTCTCCAGTTGAGAGTTATATTACATTTTTAAGTATATGAACACACATAAAATGCCATGAATAAAATAAGTGGTCAAAGTATTAACTGCATATAAATTCAAAATCAGGTTTTCAGGCGTTTCCCAGTATGTAAAATAATCCGGGTTCGAATCTTGCATTCACATAAAAGGCTCACTGCCATATAAACGCTTTCTAAATCCAATTATAAATGGCTGTTGTGAACTCATACATGAGTAATTAAAAAATAATCAGTAATTTGGTTGTCAATCATGAGTAGAATGGTGAATGTTACACTTGTATAAAGTGATCACTTAACCAGCCTATGACATCTCTGAAAATATCCAGCCTTCCATATTATTTTTCAAGTTGAGATGTCAAAAATGTAAAAGCTTGTCAAACTTAACGTTTTAACATTTTTGTCAAAAATCTAGTTTAAACATTAATTCCATGTCATGTGTTCTTCTTTAATTTTACTCACTTTAATTACAATTTAAAAAATACTGCATGTGTACAAATATAAAATAGAGGTCTTTATTTAATTTCCGTGTCGGTCTCTTGAGGTGATCGAATCGAGCCCCAGATGAATTATACCCAACGAAAAAAAACCGAGCCCTCAACCTTGAACTGTGTATGACTTCCAAATATAAATGTAATGAATATGTAAATTTACCACCGGGCAAATATTTTTTGCATTCCCTCGTGTATTACCCACCAAATCGCCGCTGCATGTAATGAATATAAAAATAAACGTAAATTAACTATAGTAAATTATTAACAAAACGAATATCCGTTTGAACCTGCAAAAAAATGTAACTTATGTGAATATATGGATAAGGAGATGTTTTCTGTAACAATAGATAAAATTTATAAGAAAAGATACGATAAATATGTCTGTGGCTTTCACAAAAAAATTATAATTGATTTATTTTGTATAAACATTTGCACAGATCATGAGTTTGGATGAAATTATCCGCCTCCGTAGTGTAATGGTCAGCACGCTCGGCTACCGTTCTGGAGGTCCCGGGTTCGATTCCCAAGGGGGGTAAAATAAATATAAGTGATTTTTTCACAGTCATATTTATTCAATATTACCCTGGACTGGTACCTGAAGCGGAGGGCTGATCACCTTTCCTTCATGTGTAAACGATCAAGATAACACTGCGTTTATATGACACAGTGCCCTATGCACCATTGGGGTGCGGATAAGAGTTTTATTATTATTATTATGATGATGTCATTATGGATGATTTTATTTCAAATATATTGTTTCTTAAAAATATATAGATTTAATTTTAAAAAAGTCTTAAAATCGATTTCGAAATTAACAGCTTTTAACCCTCTATAAGTCTGAACTCTGGAAAACAGGATATTTTAATATCTGTATATTTTCCGAGATATAATTAAAAACCACGTGTTCAACCAATGGTAGAAGGATAATATTTTATTTTATTTAAGTTTTACTTGGTAAATACCACTCTTTCTTAAAATCAATAGTGACACATGTTTCGATGCATTTCTTATAATTTTCAAACACATCATTGGTGTTTAAGAATGACGCGGAATGCATCAAAACACGTGTCACGATAGATTTAAAGAAGTAGTGGTATTCAACAAGTAAAACTTTAATTTAAAGTATAATCACCGTTGAGAAATTTTAGAAAAATGACGTTTCAAAAATTATTATGATAGTATTACTAATACAAAAAAATTACAACCCACTCTTTGTAGAACAAAAACCGTAAAAAAATCAACGATATAGATTAATTCTCTATAAATCAATATAAATATAAAATGCAATTTATATAATCATATATATATATATATGTATATATATATATATATATATATATATGTATATATATATATATATATATGTATATATATATATATATATATATATATATATATATATATATATATATATATATATATATATATATATATATATATATATATATATATATATATATATATATATATATATATATATATATATATATATATATATATATATATATATATATATATATATATTCTTCTTCAAACTCTTATCCACACCCCGATAGTGCATAGGGCATTGCATCATATAAATGCAGTGTTATCTTGATCGTTAACACATGAATGAGAGGTGATTATTAGCCTTTCACTTCAGATACCTACCAGTCTAGGGTAATGTTGAATAAATATTAGAGTGAAAAATATCACCTATATTTATTTCACCCCCCCTCCTGCAACCGGACCCAGGACCTCCAGAACGGGATATATATATATATATATATATATATATATATATATATATATATATATATATATATATATATATATATATATATATATATATATATATATATTAAAGCACTTTCGTCTACTGTTCCTGTATTAGTATAAAGTATTTTTGCTAAAAGTACTGTGAAATGCGAGATGGCTTCGTATTCACAAAACGCGATGCCGTAATCTCCAAAATGCAGTAATGCGGCTCTGTGTAAACCGACACTGAAACAGAATAATTTTCGAGGTCAAGTTCACGCTTAATATCATACAACCGGAGTCTTTTACGGCTGAAAATAAATAAAACGGTTGCTGCGGATGTGCGGAGGTCTCAGTTCGCTCTGGTTCCCCGCAGCGAGAGGAGCAATTCGCGCGCGAAGTCGCATACTGGACCGCCACCCACGGCATTCGGTCTAATATTCGACAAGTTAAGTGAAACCAAGTGCCGTCGTCAAATATCATCGATTGACTTCACCGGCACCTGCTCGCTTAGGGACACCTTACCTTGAATATTGGCGGAGCTGCGAATTGCACTTTCGCGCGCTTATTGCAAGGTATGTAAAAGTACTTGACCGTACCTACGTAAAAAAAAACTATCTTAATACGTAAGTGATTCCCTCATTATTTAAGCCTTTTTTTAATTCAATCATTTTTGTCTTCTCCCAGAAGCATTCCTATACCCTATAGTTCTCATTTTAATGCAAATTCTATATTTTTCATTTTAAAATTACTACTTAAAAAGGTCTCCTATCTGTAGTACGTTAGTTATTCCTACATAATTTGTTTTTTTTTTTAATTATTTTTAAATTATTAATTTTCTGCTCTCCCAAAAGTTTTTCCATTATTTATATTTCTCATTTTAATGGTAGTTAGTACGTTAGTTATTCTTACATAATTTGTTTATTTTATATTTTTTATTTAATAATTTTCTCCTCTCCCAGCTTTTGCTTTCCTTTAACTTATATTTCTCATTTTAATGGTAGTTATATTTTCATTTTCATGCAAGTTATATTTTACATTTTAATGTAAGTGTTAATACTCATTATAAACGCATTAAAAAAAATCAAACTTTCTTAATTCCCACACAATTTGGGTTTTTGCTAATTAAATATTTTTTCTCCTCTCCAAAAGTTTTTGTTTACCTTCCCTTTGAAGACTTTTTTGCAAGTTATTTTTCTCATTGTAAAAATACTTAACCGTACCAAAGTAAAAAATCCAACTGTCTTAGTACGTAAGTTATTCCTACATAATTTTATCTTTTTCAAATTAAATAATTTTTCTCCCTTTCCCAAAAGTTTTCCTTTACCTCTATTTTAATTATTTATTTATTTAAACTTCATGTACAGAAAATAAATAAGTACATTGGCGGGTCTATTGCTAAAAAGCAATATTTTCCGACCAACCATATATTTCTTATTTTAATGCAAGTAATATTTCTCATATAAAATCAAATTATATTACTCATTGAAAAAGTACATACTTACGTAAAAAAATCCGACTACGTAAATTTTTCCCACATAATCTGGGCTTTTTTTGATTGAATATTTTTTCTCTCTCAAAAGCTTTCCTTAACCTTCCCTTTGAAAGCTGGTTGCAGCCTATATTTCTCATTTTAATGCTATTTTTTTGTTGATATATTTTAATTATTATTTTATTTCAATTTTATTATTTTGTGGACTTATTTTATATTTTTATTTACTGTCCGTTTTTATTTTTATTTTTAATATTTGCTTGCATACAATACTTTAAGAGTTTGCAATAGCAATTTACAGTTCGCTTATTAAAACTGACAGAAAAACGTGTCAGACACTCGGTTGATGTTGAAAAGGGTCTTCAGAATAAAAAATAATAAAAAAATAACATTCCTGAACATACTCTTTACTCATGAGTATTTGAATATTTTTTATACTTGTTGTAAAATGCAGACGTTAAAATATTTATCACCATATAAGTATTTAAAGCATAACACCATAACTTACATGCAATATAAAATTACACAAAATTTCTCAATTAAAATTCTGTAAAATAAATTAAATACCTCATAAACATATTAATTGAAAAACAAACACAAACTAAAAAAAATACCAAAAAATGAAACAAAAATCATATCACTCAAAAGCATAACAATAAACATTAAGTTTAAGTCCCTCTCCAAGCACAAGAGCTTAGTCTCTTTATTGGAAGCGTAAGGTCTAGGAAATTAATTTAATTATTTAAAAAAAATCGTTTTTAATGTAAATGTGATCGCTGAACTAATCTTCGATACTACTGAACCTTACTCGCACCCAATGGTGCATAGGGCACTGCATCATATTGACGTAATATTTATTCCATAGTTTATCATATGAAGGTATGTTAAAATGAGTAGTCCCACGCATCAGGTACTAGCCCAGGTATCTTATCTCTTTATATATCTTCTTACAGTAAACATAACATTTATTTTTTAATTCTTTCAGACTCTTCTCATTCTTCATACATTCAGGCATCTCATGATACATTTTCTAACCCTTATACATTAAACAATTTTGTGACTAGGTTTTAGTCTTATTTTATCCTTATTTCTAGTAATATGTTCATGAAATTTTGTTGTTTAACACTATTTCATCCTTAAAATATTTGTGTAATTTATCGTTAAAAAAATTATATAGAAGATCAGCATATTAAAATTTAGTATTTTTTTAAAAATAACTAGTTAAGTTTTTCTCTATTTTTTTCTATATTATTATATCTATTTTTCTTGAGTACTATTCTCATCGCTTTATTTTGTATAATTTCAATTTTTATTAAATTTCCTTCATTTGCCAAAAATAATATTTTTGAGAAATCTATATGTGGAATAATGATTGTTTTATAAATGAAAATGGAGAGGGAACCGCGTGTCCGAAATCCAAGAACGCTTATCTATTGCCGATATCTAAGAAAATAATTCCCGAAAAAAAAAATTATCAGGTTCTGCGTAAGCAAAAAAAGTTTATGTAATCATCAATAGCGCTAGTCAAAAACAAAGTTCAATGAAATGTAATCAAAATTAACCTAATTAGATTTCGTTCGCCTTGCAATAAACAATAATAAATAAGATGTGAAATAATAACAAACTGATATCAAGATACAATTGATGACGAACAATGTTATTCGCTAACATTATTTGCGTAGGCGAGCCTTTTTAAGGCGTTTTTATGTTATACATATATCAGCGACCATTCTCTATGAAAGCTCTTTTTTAGGATTAATTCATTTTTGTTAAAGTGTTTTTAATTGTTAATGATTTTTCGTTTCATTTTTGAGATTTTGAATATTTATTTTTTCCCTTAATTACATTACTAGATATGTACACATACACAAACACGCACACACACACACACACACACACACACACATACACAAACAGGCGCACGTGCACACACGCGCACACACATACACACACACACACATATGCACACACGCATATATATATATATATATATATATATATATATATATATATATATATATATATATATATATATATATACATACATATTCATTTTTCAAACCATGGTGCATAGAGCACTGCATTATAAATACTGTGTTATCTTGATCATTAACACATGAAGGAAAGATGATCGGCTCTCCGCTTCAGGAAACAGTCCAGGGTAATATTGAATAAATATTATTTTGAAAAAAAATATATAAGTATTTTACCCCCCCCCCTGGGAATCAAACCCGGGACTTTCAGTATGGTAGTCAAGCATCACACTATGGGGGGCGGACCTATATATGCACATGTATAAAACCCAAGTTTTCATACATGAAGAATAATGTTCAGATCTTGAAACCATTTCTTTCCTCGAATCAAAATAAACAAATAATCGGTCATTACGGCTTAGTCATTATTAATTAACTGAAAAAAAAATATATATATATATATATATATATATATATATATATATATATATATATATATATATATATATATATATATATATATTCATTTTCAAACCATGATGCATAGAGCACTGCATTATAAATACTGTGTTATCTTGATCATTAACACATGAAGGAAAGATGATGGGCTCTCCGCTTCAGGAAACAGTCCAGGGTAATATTGAATAAATATTATTTTGAAAAAAAATATATATGTATTTTACCCCCCCCCCCTGGGAATCAAACCCGGAACTTTCAGTATGGTAGTCAAGCATCACACTATGGGGGGCGGACCTATATATGCACATGTATAAAACCCAAGTTTTCATACATGAAGAATAATGTTCAGATCTTGAAAGCATTTCTTTCCTCGAATCAAAATAAACAAATAATCGGTCATTACGGCTTAGTCATTATTAATTAACTGAAAAAGGAGAATATATTTACAACATTTTGAGTGTGTCCAAATACTTTTTCACAAAATCCAGATTTTGTGAACAAGTATTTGGACACACTCAAAATGTTGTAAATAAATTGTCTGGTCAAATTATAAGCTTAATAATAAAAATGAAAATGGTATTTTCTGGCGATTCTCATGTGTGTGATTGAAATCCAGGATTTGGGC